>NW_026712615.1:0-8167 GCF_030625045.1 Achroia grisella | reverse complement strand
GTTAGGTTTTTTTTTTTTTTTTTTTTTTTTTTTTGTGTGGCAGGAGTGGGAAATCCTCATGGACACCCCGAGGGGTAGTGCCGGACTCTTACCGGCTAAAACCCACTCCTGCCGTCAGGTGTACCTCTGACATGATCAGAGACATTTTATGTCTTATCGATTTGTGTCTCTTTTATAGTTTTGGGGAGGGAAACGCTCGGATTTACTCCGATGCGTTCCTTTCCACTACAGTCCTACATATAGCTTCCGCATATTCCATAAATTCGGCTCTTGTTCTTTTGCTTGCGACGAGCCCGTAGGCTTCGCCGATAGTCACATTGTTTCCTATTTTTTGGGCGAGGTTGAAACGTTTAGCCCCAAACACTGGACACTCAAATAAAATGTGCTGGACAGACTCTTCAACCGCAGGGTCGCAGACGCATGACGGGCTCTCCCGACACTTGAAGCGGTGCAAGTATTGGGAGAACCCCCATGGCCCGTAAAGATGCTAGTAACGATGCCCTGCGGCTGTATTTTGCGCACCAAGCGATATGCCTCCCTCGCATCCGGGAAGAACACTTTCGTGACGGAGGCCGTCTCGCCCGTTGTGTACCTTCGGTTCCATTCGTCAAGAGAGTCGCTACGAAGATCCCCCTTGACGAATGAGATCGGGCACCGGTCATAGTCAGGCTTCCTCCGACTCGAAAGTGCTGCTTCTTTTGCAAGCTCGTCGGCGCGCTCGTTGCCATCGATGCCGGCGTGGGCCTTGATCCAGAACAAGGTCACAGCTTTGCCACGGGTCAAGGCCACGCTGAGGTTTCGGCGCGCCTCGATTGCGAGGGAGTGCATAGACCCGGGATTGGTCACTGTCTGCAAAGCAGCCCGTGAGTCACTGTATATTCCGCAGCTCTCTGCTCCGCTGTTCAGGGCTTCGCTAGTGGCCCTGCATATGGCCAGGAGTTCAGCCTGGTAGACTGTGCAGTACGCTGGCAAGCTCAATTTTTGGCTCCGCAGTTCGGTCTGGTCGTCCCATATGGACAGCGCAGCACCGACTTTGCCCTGGAGCTTGCTGCCGTCTGTAAATATTCTGAGCGACTGCACGTTGTGTTGGTCTACCAGGCTTCGGTCGTCTAGACTTCTGAAGGTCAGGCCCATACGCAAGGCGGGATGTGGCAGCTCCGCAAATCCTACCACCCGCTCGACCTCCCGGTCTCCTAGCACTAGCCGGGTCGACCCCTTGCGAGCCTCGTATAGCCCGGCTGCTTCCTTTACACGCAGGTCCAAGGGTAGTAACCCGGCCAGTAGTAGGGCCGAGTTTAGGGAGACGGTGCGGTAGGACTTGCAGATTTTTTGTGCGAAGCCCCTCTGGACGGTGTTTAGGAGCTTGCGGACACAAATCTTTTCGGCTGCGGGCGACCATGCGGCCGCGGCGTATAAGATGACGGGTTCCACTGCTGCCGTGTATATAGTACGGATGACATCGGGGTGCAGTCCCCAGCTGATTTTTGCAGCTCGTTGCAGCTGCTTCGCTATGTTTAGGGCCTTCCTACAGACGTTGGCGACGTGGGTGTTAAAAGTCAGCTTGTCGTCTATAGTCAGGCCCAAGATTTTTATATCCCGAGACATGCCAATGTCGACCCCGCCCATGCGCAGGAGTGGGGTGTCATACCTAAGTTTGTTGGTCAGCAGCATTGCGCAGGTCTTATGTGGCGCAAACTTGAGTTTATTTCTGACTCCCCACTCCTGAACAAATTCGAGGGCGGCATTGGCATGTCGCTGCACCTCCAGCGCAGTATGTCCGGCAAACAGCAGAACCACGTCATCGGCGAACGCCTGGCACACAACCCCGCGGTCCTGTAAGCTCTTGAGGAGGGGATCCAGGAGGACGTTCCACAGTATCGGCCCGCTGATCGAGCCTTGGACGCAACCCTTATGCGTGTGTCTAAAGTGCTCGACTCCGGCATACCTTAGTCGCACACATCTGTCGCCAAGGTAGCTGTCGAGTAGCCGCCTAATGTTGACCGGACACTTTTCCTCCGCCAGTCTGACCTTTATGGCTGGCCACCAGGCGCTGTCAAAGGCGCCCTCTATATCCAGTGAGACGATGGTGACCAACTTTTTGTTCTTGATTTCGACCTTAATTTGGTTCACTAGATTATAGAGGGCGTCCTCAGTGCTTCTCTGGGGCATAAAGCCGTACTGGCGGGTACTCAGCCTCGGTACTAGGTGCCACTGGAGCCTCGTGACAACCATCTTCTCCAGGACCTTTCCTAACACAGGCAGAAGCCCGATTGGCCTGTATGATTTGGCGCTCGTGTAGTTGTCCTTGCCCGGCTTCCTCAGTACCACGACTGTGGCTTCTTTCCACTTCTTGGGGAAGTGGCCCAGACTGAGGCATTTGTTGGCCAGGGCAAGGAACGCCTCGGGGTCCTGGAGGATTACTTGGTGACAGATGTCCGCGGTGAGACCGTCCGCACCTGGCGCCTTCTTTGGGTTGAAGGAGGACGCCGCAGTCATAAGCTCATGCGCTGTAAACGGCGGGTCATGGTTTTCATCATGATCCGGGTCGTTTACGCGCATGGCCAAACGCCGGATGTTCTTGTGTTCTTCTGTGTCCTCTTCTTCCAGGTCTTCGGGATAAAAGGTCTCAGCCAGGTGCGACGCGGATTCTGCCGGAGTCAAATACACACCACTTTTTGTTAGGGTTGCGTCTTCGTGTCGTGTTGCGGTTCGTCCGATCACCCTGTAGATGCCCTCCCACATCCCCTCCCTGTCCTGCTTTGTGCAGAACTCTGTCCAGCTCTTAGTTGAGGCGCATTTGGCCTTTGCCTCATATTCATTTTTTAGTTGCAGGTACTCCTCAACGACGGTCTGCCTTCGGACTGGAGCAGCGCAGCGGACTCTTCTCTTCCTGGTGGCCACCGCCTTCTTTTCAGGCTGACGAGCTCCTGGGACCACCACGGCAAAGTAATTTTTTCAGAATTTTTCTTTTTGGGTAATGTCTCCTCGCAAGTTTTGTTTACTATATCTAAATAATTTTGTATAGTGGTTTCTAAATCTATTTTATTATTAATTTCTTCTAATTTTTCTTTATTTATGTTCATTTCTATTTTAAACTGGGCCAGTTTCTCATGAAACTGGTCCCAGTTTGCTTTTTTGGTGTTAAACGTCCTAGTCGTTGATTTTACTGCAATGCCAAATGATTTTTGTAGTTTTATATTGAATTTAATGCCGTTGTGGTCGGAACTCGTCAGACCTTCGTCAATTTTCCAGCCTTCCACCAGGCAGAGAAGATCCGCGGAGCATGCCGTCACGTCGACGTGACTGCAGTATCTCCTGCCCCCTCGGATGGTGTCAAAAGTGGGCAGGGTGCCGCTGTTGAGCACCTGCAACTCCAGCTCGTCCAGTGTGGAGCATAGCTCCTCCCCCCTGCTGTCCTCCGTGAGGCTCCCCCACCATGGGCTTTTTGCGTTGAAGTCGCCTCCGATGAGAAGATGGCGACTTCCTAGCTTCCGCCGAATCGCTCTGAGGTGCTCCAGGTACGAGTCCATGGGCTTGTCCGGCTCGAAGTATACCGACGCCGCTGCGATTTCCCAGGCTCGGGTCCGGATCCTCACCACAGCGATGTTGTGGGTGGTGAGTTCCGGGCACTGGATTACGTCGAGGTCATGGTCGAACACTACTACGGCAGCCTTACAGTGCCCTCTCCCTCCTCCGAAGCCTGGTAGATCCGCGACCCTCGGTAGCTCCGCATTCTCCGGACAGAGCCCACGTAAGGCTCTTGAATGAGAGCAAAAGCCGTTCTCGACCGTGAAGCACACTCGAGCAGCTCGGCGGTCGCCAGCTGCTTTCTCTGGAGGTTGGCCTGCAGAACTTTGTATGACTTTATGTCCACTACGGCGCCCTCAGCAGTATCCGATTTTTGATCGAGCCAATGCGTCCCATCTGCGTCTCACCGGGCAGTCCGGGCTGAACGCATTATGCGTCGTCCCTCCAGCCCGGCTCTAGTGCAGTTACAACAGGATGGGGGCGCATTGGCTTTCACCTCTGGGCAAGAATTGCGTAAGTGAGGGCCACCGCAGTGGCTGCAGGCTTCCTCTTTTTCTGTGCAAAGGCGTCTGCCGTGCCCATATCCTAGGCATAAAGGGAGCATTGGACCAGGGGAGATTGATCTTCCACCCTGATCCGCTGCATGTCTATATACACGGCAGACGCCCCCGTCAGTCTGCTCCAGAGGGTGGGGGAGACTCTCGCGACAATGTGACACATAAGGTTGTTCCGGGCCCGTTTTCTATATTTTTATGCAAATCGATCATCCTCAGCCGCAAGGTCGGCGAAGAGCTTGGTGTTCTGCGTCCTCAGGGCTTTCGTGACGTCCTCGTCGGTGTTGTAGCTGAGGACGTCCCTGAGGATAATGAGCGGGTCTAGGTTTGCTGCGTCCTGGACGGTCAGCTGTTGACCGGCCGACCTTAGCTTCTCCCGGACCCTGCTCCGCTCCTCCTCGTCCCTGCAGCTGATGACGACCTTGCTGTCCTTTGCCTTCCTGACCCTGTCAATGCGGTAACCACCTTCTTTGGCGTTAATAGCAGTGCGGATTTTATCCAGCACCTGCTCGCCAGTTTCTTGTTTATCGTTGGAGGCGACCACCACCGAGTGTAGTGTTGGTCGCGGTGATGCTGCGAGCGGCTTTGGTGCCGCCAACACCCCCGCGTATGTGGTCGCGTCCAACGCTGTCGTGTGTTTGGACAGACTTTGTTTTAGTTCCTCCATTTTTTCGGCGCTCTCCTCACGAGCCTGCTGTGGTCCGCCAGTGAGGAGAGCAGCTGGGAGTACTCTGGGTGGCTGCAACGTTCCGCTGGAACCGCATTCACAGTGGCAGGCTGTTCCTTTTTTGAGGCTATAAGGCCCTTCCCCTTGTCCGCTTCCCCATCCCTCACCATGCGATAGAGGGTGTCAATAGCCAGGGTGACATCCTCCTTGATGTCGGTCCGGAGGTTCCGACTTTGGCCAAGAGCAATCTTGGCCTTTGTAACCAGATTCCTGGCTTCTTGCACCCTGCTGACGGAGGCTGGGGGTTTTGGGGCCTCTGCCGCCCCAGCGAGGCTCTCTGGAGCTGGTGACACGCTCTTTAGTGTTGTGATCTTTTTAGGTTTCACTGGGGCGGCAGGTGCCGAGCTGGGCAAGGGGGTTTGGCTTGACTCCAACACCTCGATGCTCCTCCTGACGTTTGTGTTTGTCGGCTGAGCCGGGCTCACATTTGAAGAAGCGCCAGGAGAAGCATCTTGGGCTGGAGGGGCATTTTTCCTGTTAACGGGGTCCGGATTCCAAACATATTTTCGAGTTTTGTTTGCAGCAATGACAAAAAGACAATTTCTCTTTGATGGATGGCGGCGTCGAGCAGCTAGCTGTGTGGGCACCTTAGCAGGGCTACTCTTCTTGCTAAGAAGAAGGGTCCAAAGGCCCCTGGTTAGCCTGTGGATACTTCACAGAGCTAATTGCCGTCGCGTGCTCGTCCTTGTGCAATGCACCGTCCAGTGTATAGGGCTGGAAGGTGCTGTAAAGATAATGATGATTAATTTCAGATAATATTTTTAAATACGACTGTCAGAGGTGATAAATGTAAATAGATTAGATCATAAACAATAAATTTATTTGGTCATTGTATAGATTTATAATTATTTTAAAATAGTTTGTTAAAACAGTCAAATATATTAGTAAAATAAAATAATTAAATAAATAGGCATAGATAAAAAGTACGAATTAAAATTTCGGTCACAGTTGACTAGAATAGATAAGTCGACAGCCAAAAAAGCTGTGGGTTCAAATTTTTAGAATAAAATCTAAGTGCAGCGGTCAATAGACACGTTACACTGCGTGAGAAAAGATAACTTATGTTGGGGACTGCGCCCCGGTCAACTGATTGGTCAAAATGTTTTGATAACTTTTCTTGGATAAAACAGTACTTCAACCTACGCTAAAAACCGCTTAATTTGAGTAAAAGAGCCTAGATTGAAGCGAATTTTATGTAATCCGAGTCAGGAGACTACTGGGATGCCAAAACCGTCAAAAAATAATTTTCAAAGATTTGGTCCCAAAGTCACACCCTTTCCTATAGTAAATTTTTGATGCTCTTGATTGCGACTAAAGGGCGGGTGGGTGGGGCATTTTTTGACGTTTGGTGCGGCGTAGAGGGACGTGCGATACGTCAAAAGACGCGTCTCGGCGAGCCCTAGCCAGCTGTCCAGAAACTAGAATAGGCTTTAATAGAAATTTTGAAAATTTTGGCTAAAAAACTGTAAAATTTAGTGTTTTTTAATAGAAAATATTTAATTTCGACGTCCAAACCTACCCAAAATCGTGCAAAATGCAGTCAGGAAGACAGGTCGGAGTGGTAAGTATTTAATAAAATTTTTACAATGAAAAAATCTAGTCAGAATTTTGATAAATAATTAATTTTGTGTTTTTTACAGGTCGAGAAGGGTGGGGGTGTCAAAAAATCGGGTCACACCGCTTCGATGTCGCGTTTGAAGGGTTATCGCGTGCTTACAAGCCTGTTGTAGCTATTATACGCAAAAAACCGCATCAAAATCGGTCTCCTTTTGAAAAAGTTATCAGGAGTACTAGTGTTTTTATAGGGCCTTAGGTGGATTTCGGGCGTCTACTATTTGTATGGAAACGGATGTTTCGCGAATTTTTTGACGTTTGGTGCGGCGTAGAGGGACGTGCGATACGTCAAAAGACGCGTCTCGGCGAGCCCTAGCCAGCTGTCCAGAAACTAGAATAGGCTTTCCTAGAAATTTTGAAAATTTTGCTAGAAAAACTGTAAAATTTAGTGTTTTTTAATAGAAAATATTTAATTTCGACGTCCAAACCTACCCAAAATCGTGCAAAATGCAGTCAGGAAGACAGGTCGGAGTGGTAAGTATTTAATAAAATTTTTACAATGAAAAAATCTAGTCAGAATTTTGATAAATAATTAATTTTGTGTTTTTTACAGGTCGAGAAGGGTGGGGGTGTCAAAAAATCGGGTCACACCGCTTCGATGTCGCGTTTGAAGGGTTATCGCGTGCTTACAAGCCTGTTGTAGCTATTATACGCAAAAAACCGCATCAAAATCGGTCTCCTTTTGAAAAAGTTATCAGGAGTACTAGTGTTTTTATAGGGCCTTAGGTGGATTTCGGGCGTCTACTATTTGTATGGAAACGGATGTTTCGCGAATTTTTTGACGTTTGGTGCGGCGTAGAGGGACGTGCGATACGTCAAAAGACGCGTCTCGGCGAGCCCTAGCCAGCTGTCCAGAAACTAGAATAGGCTTTCCTAGAAATTTTGAAAATTTTGCTAGAAAAACTGTAAAATTTAGTGTTTTTTAATAGAAAATATTTAATTTCGACGTCCAAACCTACCCAAAATCGTGCAAAATGCAGTCAGGAAGACAGGTCGGAGTGGTAAGTATTTAATAAAATTTTTACAATGAAAAAATCTAGTCAGAATTTTGATAAATAATTAATTTTGTGTTTTTTACAGGTCGAGAAGGGTGGGGTGTCAAAAAAAAATCGGGTCACACCGCTTCGATGTCGCGTTTGAAGGGTTATCGCGTGCTTACAAGCCTGTGCAAAAAACCGCATCAAAATCGGTCTCCTTTTGAAAAAGTTATCAGGAGTACTAGTGTTTTTATAGGGCCTTAGGTGGATTTCGTCTAATTTGTATGGAAACGGATGTTTCGCGAATTTTTTGACGTTTGGTGCGGCGTAGAGGGACGTGCGATACGTCAAAAGACGCGTCTCGGCGAGCCCTAGCCAGCTGTCCAGAAACTAGAATAGGCTTTCCTAGAAATTTTGAAAATTTTGCTAGAAAAACTGTAAAATTTAGTGTTTTTTAATAGAAAATATTTAATTTCGACGTCCAAACCTACCCAAAATCGTGCAAAATGCAGTCAGGAAGACAGGTCGGAGTGGTAAGTATTTAATAAAATTTTTACAATGAAAAAAATCTAGTCAGAATTTTGATAAATAATTAATTTTGTGTTTTTTACAGGTCGAGAAGGGTGGGGGTGTCAAAAATCGGGTCACACTGCTTCGATGTCGCGTTTGAAGGGTTATCGCGTGCTTACAAGCCTGTTGTAGCTATTATACGCAAAAAACCGCATCAAAATCGGTCTCCTTTTGAAAAAGTTATCAGGAGTACTAGT
>NW_026712614.1:0-112907 GCF_030625045.1 Achroia grisella | reverse complement strand
CAGTGTTCCTTTCGTATCCTAGCAACAGTAGATTTACTCACGGAAAGTTCTTGGGCCACCCTACCGGTGGATACGCCTTCGTTAATTCGCTTGATAATTTCGGATTTGAGGGCAGGAGATAGGCTTCATGGTCAGCAAGTTGGATGAAAAGTATTGGATGAGAGAGGGGAGGAAGTAGATATATTTCCAGTTAGCTATTCGAGTGTTTTTATCTTCAGTGGGTAGGTAGATCGAACGGAATATCTCACATATCGCGAGATTGTCCTAAACGGTCAAAAATGCCCCAACAGCTTTCATGTTTCACAGTGGCATAGGTTCATAACTAGCCAATAGTAATTCATCATTTGCGGCTTATTCGAAAGCCAAGAAGCAGGGCTAGCACATACTAGCAATTCAGGTTTATTAATTGTATCCTCTTATCATAACAGGCGATAGAATGAGAAATGGTCAAACATTGGGGCATTTTTGTGAGTCACTGTATATAGATATGTATACAAGTTAACAGAAGTAATTCCTATATGAGCAAAGTTACAATAAAATCATTACACAGACAAAGTCAAATGTCCCAGATCAGATATATTATAAATTATATATTTGCGGCGGCTTAATCAATCTGCCCGCTCTAGAAAACTTATATGCTACATCAAGCGGAGGACACTTACTTGGTACTAGTTCTGGGGATGTAGACTGCTCCACCTCAGGTTGTATGTCTGTACTTGATGACTGTGAGACCATCCCAGAAGCTGGCAACATGATGTACTGTCGATTTCTCCTACCAACAAATCCATCTTCTCCACCTACAATATAGGATCTTGGCTCTGAACATATATCCTTTATTTCTCCTGGCAACCATTTACTTTCTGGACATTTCTTATAATATACTTTTTCTCCTTCCTTCAAATCTGGTAATGATCTTGCATTCTTATTAAAATATTTCTCTGACTTTAATTGATTTTTATTTTATGATTTTAAATGTTTCTCAACTTTTACTATTTTTGGATGAACCTTTTCTGCAACAGTAGGTAACTGAGTTCTCAAATTACGTGACATTAACAGTTGTGCTGGAGATGCTAGAGTTTCTCTTGGACTATTCCTGTATTGAAATAGTGCAAGCTGTGGATCTGAACCGGACTCCTCACACTTGCTAAAAATTCTTTTACATACTTTCACACCAGATTTTACTAATCCATTGGACCTTAATAAGTATGGACTTGATGTAGTATGTTTAATTCCCCATTCTGTAGTAAATAGTTTAAATTCAACAGAATTAAATGGCGGTCCATTATCACTGATAATTTCAACTGGAATACCATGGCGACTGAATATAGTTTTTAATGCTTTTATGAGAACTTTAGCACTAGTAGTACTCACATGAGTAATTTCAATGTAGTTTGAGTAATAGTTTTCCACCACAACATATGTATTATTTTTATATGACATGAAATCTATTCCAAGTTTTTCCCATGGCAGTCGTGACAACTTATGCGATAATAAAGGTTCTAGAGGTATATTATTGCTGTGTGATAGACATACAAGACAAGATTCAACCATATTTTTGATATAACTTGACATAAACGCCAAAAAACATTCCCTCGAGCAAATGAGCGTTCTATTCCCAAATGACCACTATGTATTATTTTTAGTATATTTGAATGAGAATACTGTGTCCGCTAAATAGTAGATCATTCTCTGCATATAAATGATTTTTATACGCCCAATATTCTTGAACACCTAAGTCTTGAATTAACTTGAGGTACAACCTGTTTTTTAGTCTTAGACCATCCTTGATAATAATAATTTTTCAAAATTTGAAACATTTCATCAGTATTACTAGCTTCTTTAAGCCATTTCAGACGTTCAGGTGACACAGGAAAAGACTTCAATAATAAATTGACATGAACAACAACATCACCATCCAGTTCATCCATTTCAGTTTCAGATAATGCCGCTCTGGACAAGGTGTCTGCTATGTACATCTGTGTACCTTTTTTTATATATTACATTAAGACTATAAGCTTGAATTTTTAACATCACTCTTTGTAGAGCTGTTGGTACATTTGCTGTGACTTTTTCATGATCAGGGGTTATACCCTCTCCTGAAAAGATATGACCAAGGTACTTTACATGTGTATTTGCAAATATACACTTATCTTTGTTAAATTTAACATTAAATTGTAAAGCTATTTATAATTTTGAGGCGTTCATTGTGTTCTTCTATAGTTGATCCAGACACTAATAAATCATCACTGAAAACAGTAACTCCTGGAATATCTCCAAATAACTCTATCATTATTCTATGAAAATACTCAGGTGCGCTGACACCATATGGTAGGCGCTTAAATCTATAGCGGCCAAACGGTATGTTGAATGTAGTTAGGTGTGAGCTCTTTTTATCCAAGCAACACATCCAAAATCCACTAGTGGCCTCTAATGTAGAGTAGTACTTAGCACCAGCTACCTTTGAACGAACCATATCCACTGTGGGTATTGGATAGTGACTGCGACAGATGGCTCGATTTAAGTTTCTGGGGTCAAGACACACCCTCAATTGTCCATTTTTTTTTTACGATTAAAAGTGAACTTGTTCAATTAGTAGGTTTAGTGACCTTTGTGATGACATCCATATGTTCCATTTTTTCTAATTCTTGCAATCTAGGGTACAATACAAAGAGTACTTTTCTTGGAGCATCTATTTTTGGTGTTACTTCTGGATTCACCTTTATACTGTATCACCAGGCAGATATCCTAAACCTAAGAACACCTGATTATATTTGTTAAGTGTAATATTTAATTTATTAGTTAAATCTGACTTATTAACTTTGACTTTGTACCTGTGACATAAAATTTAAGTTATGACATGACTGTGACACATCTAAATTACTTAGACATATTTGACAAATTAGGTAAAGACATTTTTATTTACGTGTTCTTGACAGGACTGACTGACTAATTTATAACGACATTTACCCAACTGACTTGACTCATCAATTGTAAACACTCTTTTTACTAAACCCAATTCTGTACATGTATCTTTCTCTAGGACTGTTGGTGAAGATACATTTGACACTATAATAAATGATATAGTTTTACACAAATACGAATTATTAACATACAAGTTACATTGCAATTGTCGTTCACCAATGACCTCAATATTATCACCACTATATGATCTAATTTTTGCCTGACAAGAGACACATTTTCTTCTGTACATTTAGACTTTTAAATGTATTATGTGACATTATATTGGCATCACAACCCGTATCAATCATACACTTCACATTGACATTATTTATAATCACATTTATTAACCGTTCCGACTGTGACGACACACTTGACTTGACATAACCAATAAAGAATTCACTATTACCAGCCTCCATACAAAATCTTCTCTGTTCCACATTGTTTTTCATAATGACCAATTTTGTGGCATTTGTTGCATCTAGCATTAAGCGCAGGACATTTATATTTATGGAATAGTCCACATTTGCCACACAAATTTTTATTTGTTTTAGACCTTGACTTGTGACTGTTATTATATTTTAGACTGGATATTTGGCTTTGAGACTTGACTGCGATTAACATACAAAACGGATGATGATTCATTTTCAAGGGACACACAAACTGGAAACAAGCATGGTTTTTGACAATTCTATGGGTCCTTCAAGATTTAATTCGTTGTGCATTAATAATCTTTTTCGAATAAAGCTGTAATTAGAATGCATATTACATATATACATGACTTTAATTAATTGTTCTTTTAAATTACCAAAAGCACATGTTTGACTTTTTGTCCTTAGATTGGTGACAAATTCTTCCATTGTTTCATCTTCCGATTGTTTCTATGTGAAGAAATCGTGACACTCAAATGTTATATTTGTTTTCGGAACGAAATGATGAACTAATTCAATGAGTTAGTTCAACTTTTTAACAACAACAAAATAAATAACTTTTAACAAATTTTATAGGTTATGCTCTCTTCGTCTTTTTGAAAAGCATTAAAAATTTTCTATTCCTCTGTCTCCAATCAAATGTAAAAATAATGCAACCTTACGTGGATCGGATTCTTCATCTAATGACGCTGCCTTTAAGTATAATTTGAACGATTGGTACTATTTTCTCCAATTCTCGGCCATGTTTCCTACTAAGCACATTGTACTACAACCTGCCATATTGGTATTTAATTTTCTTGTTTGACTTGTAATCTTCTTTTCTGACGACATATTTTAATTTTTACACCTGGCACCTTGTATTGGTTTGGCCAAATAATAGACTGGTATGTTTGATACGATATAATTAATAAGTTCTTACAGTACAATGACGTGGTTACAAATGTGAATCTATCTATTGCGTCTCACACGACTAGTGTTGTATCTACATCCTTTTACAACTAGTGACGTCTTATAGCTAGACTATCGATTATCATAACACTAACGTAAAGTGACATCCGTCATGTAACCCATTTTTCACTAAATCAATCAAAGAAATTGCAAACAATTGGATCTGTACGGGTATCTATTCCCCGTACTTGTTTGTAAGGTTGCGGGTGCAGGTGGAAACAAGAAAGACAAGTGTAAGTATCCTCTCGAGCAGAGTTCGGTGGTCTGTACTAGCGATGGAAGCGGAATGAATCGTGCCGTTTTTTTTTTTTTTTCGGACTACTCTAATGCTGTTGGCCGTAGCTGGCCTTTACAGCTTCACCGGACGTTATGGGGCGAGTGCAGATGGCACTCCAAACCCGCGGAAGGAGTTATGGAGCGGCTGAAGGCCAACTCCTGCCCGACGGATACGACTTTAGTCTGAGGGCACCACTAGGGGTTCGAACCTCGGCTCCGGCCGTCGTAATTTCGATCCCCGTTTGAATTGGACGGGGGATCGATCGGAGGGGCGCCCGGGGGCGCCGGTGTGGAGCGCCCGGGCGCGCGCAGGCGCCCGGTTGAATGCGCGATATTGTGTGTTTGAGGTCGTCGTCTTCGCCGGCGAGGACGGTGTCGTGTGTGTGTGTAAAAGTGTGGTCGGGGTGGAACGGGTGGGCCCGTGGGGAGGTTACCTGCCGTTATGGGGTCGTCGGGGTCAATGAGAACGTGCCTCGGGCGACGTTGTCGCGTATGTCGGATATTACTCCTCGGTGCGTAGTCGACCGCACTGACTATAAGCGGATTAGGGTGGGATTGGGCAGAGTCGAAGTAGCGTCGAGACGCTTCCTTCATAAACTGCTTGATGGAGGGCAGATTAAGATCGCGGTGGAGATCTACGCTGCGAACGAACCACGGCGCACCGGTGGCTCGACGCAGAAACCTATTCTGAATGACCTGCAGTCTGTTGATTAAGCAGTAGGGTATGTGGGCGAATACGGGACTAGCGTAGGTCATGATGGGACGGATGCAAGCCTTGTATAATGTCAGCTTGTTGCGAAGCGACATTTTACTGTGCTTGTTAATAAAAGGATAGAGTCGCCCTAGTATAAAGGCGGCTCGGTCGCGGACACGCTTGATGTGAGGACGAAACGTTAGTTTCCTATCTAGGGTGACGCCGAGATATTTCGTTTTCGAAACCCACGGGATGTTTTGGCCGAATAGTTCGATCGGGTGATTCATAGAGCCGAATTCCCTGCTAAAGTACACTGCTGCACTTTTTTCGGGATTGACTTCTATGCGCCACCGACGGAACCATTCGCCCAGTATCGTTACGGCTTTCTGAAGCCGTCTGGCTATTGTCGCACGGGACTTGGCGGATGTAAAGAGAGCCGTGTCATCGGCAAACAGCGATATTTCGACTTTTAAGTCGGAGAATTTGGGGATGTCGTTGGTGTACAACGAGTAGAGCATCGGAGAGAGGACGGCGCCCTGAGGGACGCCGGCTCGTATGGGGTGCGGGTCGGATAACGCTCCGTTTATACGGTAGCGATAAGAGCGATTCGACAGGAAATCTCGTACAATGAGTACTAGCCTGTCGGGGACACCTAACTGATGAAGCTTGTAAATCAAGCCGTTGTGCCAGACTTTATCGAAAGCCTTAGCCACATCGAAAAATAGGACGCCTGTACCGCCTTTGGGGGACTTGGTGGCGAAGTACAGAGTGTTTTTGTGAATGTGCTCCGTGATGCGGTGCACTTGATGGACGCATGAGTGTTTGGCTCGGAAGCCAAACTGCTCATTGATGAGCAGGCCTTTGGAGTATATAAACTCCTTTAGGCGGGCGAGGAGGATTCGCTCGTACAGCTTGCCTATAGCCTTGAGGAGGCTGATAGGACGATAACTGGACGGGTCGGATTTATTTTTACCGGGCTTGGGGATGCCAATGACCACGGCTTCTTTCCAGCTGTCTGGAAATATAGCGTTGGACAGCGCCGCGTTAAAAATAGCGACGAGTAATAACAAAAGTTGGGATGGCAGACTTTTGACTAATCTATTCGATATGCCGTCTGAGCCGGGTGATTTTTTGATAGGTAGTTGTTTAACTAGCGTTTTGACCTCATCAAGCGTGACTGGTGAGAGAGTTTCGGTGGGCGGGGTGGACGCGATGCGTTCGACTTCGGTGTCTATCTTCCCGAGATGACCTGCCTCGACTGGGAGCGTGCTGGGGTAGCATTGGGCTTCTAAGTTGGACGCTAGACACTCAGCCTTGTCTTCGTCGAAGAAGGCTATAGTGTTGTCAGGTCGGACTAGTGAATCGTGCCGCGTTCGGCACCTATATTTATACTCCGCCCGCTCGCACCGTGTCACGTACTAGGTAACGATTGTGTTACGCACATAGGTGCGAGCGGGACGGAGAGCGCGAAAAGACCACCTCTA
Source organism: Achroia grisella (assembly GCF_030625045.1). Classification (NCBI taxonomy): domain Eukaryota; kingdom Metazoa; phylum Arthropoda; class Insecta; order Lepidoptera; family Pyralidae; genus Achroia; species Achroia grisella. Next base: position 106,116 of record NW_026712614.1, on the reverse strand, counting down.
CTCGCTCCTTTATTTATTAATTTAAACTTTACATACAATACAATTATATTTAATTCTACCTATTAGGGAATTGAAACTACTACAATTATAAATTTTATTAAGCTAACAATAATCAAATATTTACAATAGTCGCGAACATATCTCCCGCCGCAGCTAAGCTGTATTTAATTCGAGTTCGCGTTGTTCGATTGGCAGGATTACTAATTTCTTCGTAGGCCGCCGAAGTATCCCCTTGTTAGTGCGTACGTCGACCGCCCGTATTTCACCATCCGGTCCCGGATACGTAGCCACCACCACGCCGCGCGGCCAGGAGTTCCGAGGCAGGTTGCCGTCCGCCACCAGCACCAAGTCTTCTAACTTGATGACTCCGTGTTTAGCTCGGGGCTCCCGCCGGTGTTGTAGCTGTATTGTGTGGGCGCGCTCTTCGCTTGTATTTTCCGTCTGGTAGGAATCGTCTCCATGAGACCACTCTTCTTCTGGTCGATATAGAAATTGCGGCCCCGGAACCATCTGTGTGTTGAAGTGATGTGGTGTGGCACGTCGCGTGTGGCATCATCCGCGACGTTGTCGGCCGTCGGCACCCATCTCCACTCGTTCTTTTTCGTATCTTCAATAATTTCAGCGACTCGGTGAGCGACGAAGGGCTTGAATGCACGCGGCCCGGTGCGTAACCAAGACAGTACGGTACGCGAATCCGACCAGTAGACACGACGGGCAGGTTTCAGATCGTGTTCTTCGACAGCCGTGCGTGACAGGCGGCTCCCTAGTACGGCCGCTTGCAGCTCCAGACGTGGTATAGTGGTGACCTTGTTTAAAGGGGCCACTCTTCCCTTGGCTGCGATGAGTGACACACGTACCTCGCCGGTCACGCATACGGCCCGCCAGTATACGACACAGGCGTATGCATCTGAGCTCGCGTCGACGAATGTGTGAAGCTCCGTCGTATGTGCCGTCGCCACACCGGGGTAACACCGTGGTATTACCAAGTGGGGTAACTGCTGTGCGTGCGATATCCAGCTCCGCCACGCTGCTGCTTCCCGTTCTTGCAGTTCGGTGGCCCAGCCGATACCCGTGCGCCACGTTTCTTGTAATATATTCGTCGTCAACATAGTGATTGACAACCACCGCTGCAGCCGCCTCCGGGAACTCTTCTTTATGTAGTTCGGCGTTCTTGTTCTTCACGTATATCGCCGTGCATGGCGACGAAGTGGCCCCGAAGATGACGCTCTTCATCCTATATTCGACAGCTGGGCCCTGGCGTCGATCTCCTCTCCATAGAAACCGTTGCATGTCTCGGTCTTCTTCTCGTATTGTGACACGCATGAACATATCCTTGATGTCCGCTGTGACCGCCACACGGCGCTGTCGGAACCTCATGAGGACCCCAGGTAGTGATTGGAGTAGGTCGGGTCCCGACAGTAGCATGTCGTTGAGACTAATGCCCCTTGTCTTGGCGGCGGCGTCGTGCACGATGCGCAGCTTGTCCGGTTTCTGTGGGTTGATGACAGCGAAGTGTGGCAGGTACCATACTCGTTCAGTCTTCACCGGTGGGGCGATTTCTGCATATCCCCTTTCTAACAGCGTGGTAATTTGCTGTTTATATCTGTTCTTCATGTCTTCATTCTTGTCGAGTTTTTTCTCAATTAACTCGAGGCGTCGCATTGCTGAGTCGTAGTTAGCCGGCGGCGTTGCGTTGTCGCGTTTCCATAGCAACGCGGTCTCGTAGCCTCCCGCCGGTAACGGGCGAGTTTTTTCTTGCAATATTTTCAGCGCGCGTTGTTCCTCTTCATTGTATGAGCGCTTCGGTGTGACGCCCAGTGATTCGAGAGCGAAGTGTTCTTTCATTAATCGCTCTATGGATTCTTCATTTTCTTGCCCGTCGACTAAGTGACTGATTCTGTGCACTTGCTGTCTCGCTCTCGCCGCTCCCGTGCCGTGCAACACCCAACCCAGGTCGGTGAGTGATGCGACCGGTTGTGTCTTATTGCCTCTTCTGACTTCATGTGCGAGCAGCAAATGCCAGTTGTCTTGACCCAGCAGAACCGTCGGTTGACCTTCTTCATATGTCAGCTGATCTATTATATCGTACAAGTGTGGACAGTCTTCTATTGCGCTGCGTGATACTGTTTGTGGAGATAACAGTAGTTTCTTCATGGTTCGCGCAGACACGGCATGATCTTCCGATCTTCGTCCCCGTATTGTGAAGTGGACAAGCTTCGATTCATCGGCGTTTATGCGTGTCCCGGCCACGGCCTCTATGTAGAAGGGTGCGGGAGGACCAGTGGCGCCGATTTGCTTCGCTGTTGCTTCTTCGATGATGGTGCACGTTGCGCCGTCGACCAGGAGTGCGTATGTATCGCACGTTCCTTTGGGACCGATCACTTGTATCGGCACTATCTTGAGGAATGCGATCTTCTTATCTTCTCTCGCAGACGCGACGACTGCGGCTGCTTTATCATCGGAGGGCTCGCTGTCCTTCTTCTCTATGGTGTCGACGTGCAGGAGTGGGTGATGTAGGTGTGTACACCCACCAACGTTGCATCTCTTCGTCTTGCAGTTGTGACGAAATCTTTTTATCCTCAGGCAACGGAAACATAGCCTGTGTTTTTTTGCTATCTCCCATCTTGCTTGTGGCTCGGCGTTCTTCACAGTGATGCAATCGGGTGGTGCGTGTCCCTCCCTGTTGCACGTCGGACACGGCGGTGAAGTCGGTTTCTCCTGCGTGATGTATGTTTTCACGCTTCTCTTCGTTGCTGGCTCCCGCCGGTCTTCATTTACTATTACTTCGGCGGGTGCGAAGTCACCGCACCTGGCTGCGGTGATTTGCAGGAACTTGGAGAGCGTTATCAGGTCCGGTTGATCAGCTGGCTGTTCTGCTACGAAGTCGTAGTATTTGAATCGTAGCGCAGAAGGCATCTTCTCCGTGATGGATCTTGTCACTTCTTCGTTGTACAAATAGTGGTTCTTCTTCAGGGCTTGAATTGTTGCAGTGACATTGGCTATTCTGGATGCGAATAGACAGATGTCCTTGGGGTTGTCTGACAGCCGCGGCAGCGCACGAAGTTTATTCATCTCGGCCATCACGAGTGCTCCTGGACGGCCGAACCTCGTAGCAAGTAATTGTATTACTTCTGCTGCAGACGTATCCCCAACGAAAAGACAGTGTGCAGCCTCTTTGGCCGCACCCTTTAAACACCGACGTAATCTACCCAAGTTTTCTTGCTCGGTCAGCTGCCCCGCAGACTCTTCGTAGGCCATCTTCCAGGGCAGCCATTCGCTTGACGCGCCGTTGAAGGGTGGTAGTTCTGTGACTCGCGGCACTGTGGAGGGCTGAATTGCGCGAGCTGCCATAGTCATCGCAGTCGCCAAGTCCTTATAGTCGATGCCCCCTTTCAGTGAATCCTCTTCTTTCTTCGTTGGCATCATTGGTGCTATGGAGTCGTCCCTCGGACCGTTGTGGCTTGCATGGTCCCGTCGGAATGCGTCGCTGCACGGCTGCGGCTGCGGCGCTTTCGTTCCCTCTCCGGCGGGTATCGATGAGATATTAATCCCCTGATGCAAGTCGGCGGTCGTCCTCTCTGTGTGCGGCTCCATTGTGAGTGCCAATGTGCTCGTCCGGCGAATCCAGTCCGTAGTCCTCTCTCTTCTTAATGTGGCGGCGTCCTCTTCATTTTCGTCCTCCTCTTCGTCGTCCGTGTCTGCCTCCAATGCTGCGACGCGTGCGGCGGCCAGTTCTACCTCCTTGCGTAGCAATTCTTCTCTGGCTTTAGCCAATTCTTTCTTCTTTTTTGAAGCTGTGGTGCGCGGCGCCCTTGGAATTGTTGTGGTAGTCTCCGCGGAAGTCTCCGTGGTAGCAGTAGGTTCCGAGGACGTGTACGTCGTGGTGGTCGACGTAGTGGCGGCAGCAGGCGACGTGACGGCGGCGGTGTTTTCTTCGTTTGATTGAGCTTCCATGGCTGTTCTTTGGCTTCTTGTTGTTGGCATCTGTGATCTTGATCTCTGTGCAGTCTTGCTTTCTTCTTCCAACAATCCGGCTTCTCGAAGGACCAGATGTACGGGTATCTATTCCCCGTACTTGTTTGTAAGGTTGCGGGTGCAGGTGGAGGTGGAAACAAGAAAGACAAGTGTAAGTATCCTCTCGAGCAGAGTTCGGTGGTCTGTACTAGCGATGGAAGCGGAATGAATCGTGCCGCGTTCGGCACCTATATTTATACTCCGCCCGCTCGCACCGTGTCACGTACTAGGTAACGATTGTGTTACGCACATAGGTGCGAGCGGGACGGAGAGCGCGAAAAGACCACCTCTACTCGCTCCTTTATTTATTAATTTAAACTTTACATACAATACAATTATATTTAATTCTACCTATTAGGGAATTGAAACTACTACAATTATAAATTTTATTAAGCTAACAATAATCAAATATTTACAATAGTCGCGAACAGGATTAGATAAAAAACAGTTGTATGAATAATGTTTTTTACTTAACATGGCAGACACAGAGAACAGAATAGACTAGAATAGAAAATTCTTTATTCAAATAAACTTAATATAGTCATAACAATATTTTTAATCTACCACTCATTCTCATAACAAGAAGAACGAGCAAGAAACTTGTGTGTTGCTCTGTTAAATAATCCTTGTAAATTCATATCTTTCAAGTCGAAACTTGTGAATACAAACTACGAACTACCACTAATTTATTAGGATCAAATATAAATACACAATAAGATTAAATCGGTCGTAGTGATAAGAGAAGACCAGGCCCTACAAGCAGCATTCGTGAGTCTTCGTTCGGATGAGCCAGCCATCACTGCGCTCGACCATATTTTAGGAAGTCCAATGAGAGCGACACCAAGCCGTATAAAAATGAACTAAATGTTTGTTGCCGGTTTCATTCCAAACAATAGCAAGAAACACACAGAGCGCATACGACTTTCTTTTGACATAAATCATCATTATTTACAGAAACCTTATAACATGCCGAGTAGTGATATCATCGACCCGCGGCACAGCTACGCGGATGAGAAATTCGAAAAACTTCAGGAATATTACAGTTACATGAATGGACGTATGAAAGAGCCACACAACCCGGTAATGTATAATTTACGACTGTTGTTTTTATTTTATTGGAATGGCGAATAACCTCACGGTCCACCTCATGGTAAGCCGTAACCATAACTCCACCATTAAGTAATGTAATGACATAACTTTATATTAAATTGAATATGAGTTAATTTCAGTATTTGCATACCTCTAATGGGTGCTGCATGTCATGTACTTTTATTAGTTAGTAAGATCCGAAACTACCATGTAGCAAGCAAATAAATAAATTATTATTATTAAGAACATAGTCATTAAAGTACCGACCCCTTCATTTGGGATAGGTGCAATACTAAAATACAACAAAATAACATAAATAATGAATATAATTAAAATATTAATTCTTGACCTAAAACAGACGGAACGCCGCGAGATCCTGGAGAAAGGACAAAAGAAGCTATTCGCTTTCATAGACACGCACATCAAGGATTTGAAACGATTGCTGTTCGCTACAGACACGGCCCTCATGTCCATGGTGCAGCTAAAACTGAATAAGAAAATGGACACTTCGGAAGCGAAGATTAGGTCAACGCAGGCGAAGATACCTTTTGGACTCTACACTAGTCCAGGTTAGTTATACGTCCTAGAGGCAGCGCCGTACCCAACTCCGCCCTACCTCTATCGCCCAGTAAGGCAGAGACGAACTGAGAGTAAGGTACTCCCTTTGAGGTAGAATGTACCAGAAATTTGATGGTTTCTAGGTGAAACCGTGTGGAACTCAACCTGGCCGACATGGTACATTGCTAGCAAGTGTGTCTTGTGAATTGTCTTGAATTATAATTATTATTATTATTCTCGCTTACTTGTGGGCTGTGGGTCGATGTACCTCGCTACTTGTGGAAAATCGTTGTTGTGCGGTCGTTTAATTGTACATATATTTACGGCGAGTAAGATAATAGTGCGGCGACATTTTCAGTTTTAAACAAATTTTATTGTATAAAATTTTAAACATATATTTATTTTTTATATATTAAATTTATGTAGGCTGTCAGTAACTGTCAATCTGCAACACAACTGTAACATTATCTATGATGGGATGAGGTGTCGCTACTTAATTTGTTTCCTGTACTATCTAGATAATCACATCACATTAGCTTTTCTAAAATTCTTATGGAAAATATTGATCTAGATAGTGAGTGTACGGGTGTAATAATTGTGCTAAATTAGTAACTATTTGATAGTGTGCTACATGGCTTATAAGTACGAGTAACGCGAACACTCAACGCGGAGTCGTATTGCTGACTGACTTTACACAAGATAAATGTACCCAACTTATATGGAGACGTCAACAACTGGAAGAGTGCCGATTGTTGACATATATATTACAAGTGTAGGCACAAGCTATTGTCCGATGTGTACGTTTTAGAATTCAAATGTCTGGGTACATCTTACTACGTGGTGTCGGCACACAACCAAGAAGACGCGCAGATGATCCTGGCCAGCGAGCGGAAACCACACTGTTACACCTTCAGAGGTAATTAATTCTTCTAAAGGAAAATTACTGCGTCAATCTGAAGTAGTAAGTACTTAATGGTAATTTGTATTGTTTTGTTTAATTCCGCTACTATTAACATTTGTGAGATCACAAATATTCAATGCGGAAACCTAACTATACTACTTAAATATACTGTAGCGCGGTGGTCATATTAATCACTGTAGCGAACATCTTAGGTATACTTGTTATGAAGTTCTTACTTATTCATTCAAATCATTTATATTTTATTTAGAAATTATACTTTATTGTATATAATATTGATACATTTTCTGTTTACTCTGTCTTTCTATCAATTCCTTAGTAAAATCTTTCTTAACAAAATTATCATTATGTATATATGGTAATATATTCCTAATACTTCTATTGAATAACATTTCTGCTGGAGTTGTAACATCTTGAGATACTGGTGTATTCGGAATACACCAATTAAATGTATATCTTTTTTCTCATAAATTATTTTTGCAATATGTTTTTAATAGTTTGTACTCGTATCTTTCAGCAAGACCATTTCCTTGGTGAGGTTTTGGGCTTATGATCTTGTGATCAAAATTCCATTTTTTATTAAATATTTTAAAGTCTTCACTTGTAAACTGACTACCTGAATCAGAATATACTATATTAGGTACCCCATATCTAGAAAATATTTCTTTAATACACAGAATTACACTTTCTGTTGATAAATTTGATAACTGCTGAATCTCAACAAATTTACTATAAGTATCTACTATAAGCAAATAATTATTATGGTTTATTATAAAGAAAAAAATATATCTGACATGGATTGTTAGGTATCTCTTTACATATCATTGGTTCCATACGATTACTATTTTTATTTTATTTATTTATTCATTTATTTCAGGCAACTAGGCCCATATTATAAATACCTTATAGACTGACATACATATAATATAATATTTAAAAACTAATACAAGGATATTGTCTGTGTGATCACGGCACTGAAGACGGTAATCTGCAATGCAATCGAGCAGGACATTTATTTAACGGTTTTGAAAAAATAGAAACTAAAGGTCAGATTCTACTACAAATTGTTGCCCAAATAAATACTGATGAATTTTTTTACAATCATTTAAAATAGCAAGACTTTCTTTCTCAATTTGACTATATGACTTTTCAGTTTCTGTCATATACCTTGAACTATATCCTATTGGTTTCCTATTCTGGAAGATTACTGCACCTAAACCATCTTTAGAAGCATCCACACTTAAAACAATCTTTTTATTATTATCAAAATAAAACAATATTGGGGGTTCAACTAACATTTTTTCCAATTTATCATATGCAGTTTGCTGATCAACGGACCATATAAATGGAACTTGTTTTTTAATTAATTTACGCAATGGAGCTGTTAAGTTTGACATATTCGGAATGAATCTTGACACATAATTGATTACACCTAAAAATGTTAATAATTCTGTTTGTGATTTTGGCACTTCCATTTCTTCTATTAACTTAACTCTATCCTTATCTACCTTTATACCTTTTTCTGTAGAAATATGTCCTAAATATTTCACATGAGACTTTTTAAAATTACATTTATTAATATTAAATTTAATACCAAATTCCTGAGCCCTCTTAAGTACTTTTTCTAAAATTGAATCATGCTCTTTTTCTGTTATGGTATGAATAAGTAAATCATCAATATAAATCTCTATTCCTTGTATATCCTCAAATATTTTACTGAAAACACCATGAAATACTTCTGGACTAGATGACCAACCAAACGGTAATCTGTTATAAAAATATCACCCATAGGGTGTACTGAATGTAGTGAGCTCCTTGGAGTCCTCAGAAAGCTTAATCATAAAAAAACTGAATTTGCATCTAATGTACTAAATATGCGACTACCCTTTAACTTTGAAGCAATTTCATCTAATATAGGAATTAATATTTATTGACGTTTTATTTGAGGGTTTAGATATTGAGGATCTAAACAAATTCTTAATGTACCATTAGGTTTTGTAGTAATAACTAATGAAATGACTAACAAATGTAGTAGGTTTTTGTATCTTTGAAATAATATTTTTACTTTCCTACCTACCTACCTAACTTTTGCATTAATTTAAATGGAACATGTCTACATGGTTCAATTTTACCTTGCACTCTTTCTTTCAAATCAATTTTGTATTTGAAATCTTTAATTTCTCCTATACCCTGAAATATAACTTTGTATTTATTGTATAACTCCCATTCATATCTCCCTTTACACATTACAACATTAATTTTGTCCATACTAATATTTCTATTTAGTAAATTAAATTTTTGAATAGTTGGCAACCCTAAAATTGGTGTATAATTATCATAGCATACCTGAAAATTAACAATCTGTTCCCTTCCATTCTACCTCTTTCCAGTCTACATTTTAAATCAATTTGTCTAATAGTAGGAATTTTTCCTCCATTAAAATTAGTTAATGTTAGACTACTTTTTTCAAACTTAAAGAGTTTCCTATTATTACAAACTTTCAATGAAATTACATTGTGCACCAGTGTCCAATTTAAATATTATACTTTGTCCTTGTTGCACAAAATGTACCATTTCAAACCAGCTTGCCTCATCACTGCGAACACCAACTGAAAACAATTTAACACTTTTTTCACTATCACTCTTTTCTTCTTGACTTGCCATTACGGTTTTGATTCTTCCTCTGAAATAGCACATCTTCTTAAAATGCTCTGTTTTGTTGCAATTTGAGCATGTTTTCTCAAATGCTGGACAATTGTTCTTTCATGGTTGTATCCACACCACTGACATATGAAATTATGATTCATCTTACGCCTGTTATTGTAATTTTCTTGATTATTTTATGACATATTACTGTTTTTCTGATTTTGATAATTATTATTTCCTCTGTGGTAATTTTTATATTGATTATTAGGTATATACTTGTTTGTAAAATGATGAGTTTCCTGATTATTACTTCTTATATTTTTCTTGACTAAATTTATTTCTTGGCTGTTTCCTGCCTGATTCTCCATTTGTCTTATCTGTTTATTTGTAATTTCACTACTCTACAAATTTTCAATGCTTTATTTAGATCAATGTCCCCTTCGCTTAATAATCTATTTCTTAATTTAGTATTTCTTATTCCGGCTATTATTCTATCATTAATCATTCTATCTCTTAATTCACCGAAGTTACATTGCTGAGCTAGTTTTCTTAACTCAGTTACGTAGCAGTCGAAGGACTCATTTTCATTTTGATTTCTATTCATGAATACATGACAGTACACACTTTCATTTCTCAAGAGTATAAAATGGTCTACAATTTTTCTCATAACCATAATCATTCATTTGTTCCTCATTTAAATCAAAAGTACTATGGATGTCAATTCCTAAATCACCCATGTAATGTAACATAATTGCTATTTGGTTTCGGTTTATTCATACCAGTCGCTTTCCGATAAATTTCAAATCTTGTTTTCCATTTCGTAAATTCCTCCGCCTCTAATTTCTGAAGAGTTTCTGGGGGTTTCAAGCCCATAAAACTGTCCTCCATTTTTTTCTTTGTTCTAACAATGGATGATGCAGATTACTTGTTTTTGTATTTTCTGCAGACGAATCACTGAATTTAATCTATTTTATCTTTTTATTTAATACGCGAGTATGAAATTTCATACACTTCCGTCCGCGCAATTTTCGGAAACACGGGTACAAAGTTTTTACTTCACGTACTTAATCAATAAATGTAAAATCAATAAATGCAATATTTTGTATAACTTAAACATTTTAATGAGACCAAAAGAATCACCAGTTTCCTAATAAAAAATATTTTTAAAGTAGGTTTATATAGCAATAAAGTCCGAGGTAAAAAAAAAAAATTTGTTGTATTAAGTATCACCTCCTTTTTGAAGTCAGATGAATGTCAAAAATCACTTCTAAACGGTTTATTTTATTAGTTTTTTTTATGTATGATAATAGAATGCTGCACCTGCCTGCGATAACGGTTTACGATGGCTGGCTGGCTGGCCAGTGGAGGATGATGAGCATGAGGTCAGGTCAGTCATCGTGACAAATTCACCAAGAATTTATCACAATGGTTTCCAGGGTAACCGTGTGGAGGTCAACCTGACTTGGTACATTGTTAGCAAAAAGATCATCAGTCCACATTAAAAAAAATCTACGTTAGGTGCCTTCGCTTTCACCGGATTCTACCACCGGCACTCGGAGGCAACGTACGTGGGACCACACGCAGAACAATTCCAGGCCAAGGATCCCAGCCAAGGTCTCTACTGCCACTCGGACGACAACTGGAGCGACGCGCAGTGCGTCTACAAGTAAGTGAATTCAGTTAAATTTAAATTTTAGTTTTTAATATACATTATTTTTATTGTTAACCGGGTCTTAACACGATTAATTTTATGGCAAATCAATTTTGCCCGTGTTTATAATATTAGTCAGATAAAGGTAAAATTACCTTTATTTTTATTCAGCCTATTTTCTTCGGTTAAAGGGCGACTTTTTAAGTTTTTGTGTCTTCTCATCTGATTCTGTCGATTCCCATGCAGTAATATAAAATAGGTATAATTGTCTTCGTCTACAATTGGTAGTAAACTTCATATTTTTAAAATTACAACTTTGTAATCCAGTTCTTGACCAGGTTTTTTCAGTTTAAAACTAAGATTTTCTATTTCTGCTAGGTATTTATTAATATTCTGGGCAGTGAAATAGGGTAATATAAATAAAATTACTTACTAAACTTATAGATGTATTTAGTGGTAGCGTATATGACACAATGTAGCAAAACAATATAATAAAAAATATATGTCAAAAATTGTATATAAAAAATATAAGGTTTAGAAATAGAAATATCTATAAAAGGAGGTCTGTCGCCAACAGAAAGTCTTGTAAAATTTGACATTTATTACGTCCTGAACCAACGTACAAACTAGTGAGAGCGTCGAACATATCTTTCATAAGTTAGTAAATGTCGTCGTAGGTACATGTTTTTTATAAATGTATGAAATGATAATGGTCTATGCTTGAGTGTCTTTTTTTCCAATTGTCATCTTTTATCTTATCATTATTGCATAGAAGTATTCTAAAGAGCAGTCCTTTTAGTTTTTAGTATTGGTTTGATCCCAAACTTCCAGATGTTATATGACTAATTATTTACTCGTTTTGTCGTTTTTTCCCCAAATCTCGCCATTTTATTTTAGGTATTATATTTTTGTGAGGAAAGTTACCTCTGAACTTATCACTTTTACAGAGTAACTAGTGGTGTACAAGTAAATAACGTAGACGAACAGATAAACAAAATTATATTTCTGAACAAGATAAAATTATAAAAAAAATATTTATTACAACAATATAGATAGTACCTACAGATACACTAATATGACGGCAGACAAGATGACAAAACACACTCTCTTTTCAAATATTCAAATATACTTCATCTGCCATACCAGCCAGTCTAGACATCGATTACAAACCTCGTTCTAATACATTTATTAATAAGCTACACACGACATTACGTTAAAAAAAAATATTTCAAAATATTTTTTCATATTGACACAACTTTATGCAGTTCTATGTTAATTCAACAATATCTTTGACAGTATCATGGCTCTTAAAACAACAACAGCTAATTGTTTTTATAACGAGTGAAGGAGTTAGGAAATGTAAAGATAATGGAAAAAGAATGAATGAAGAAAGTAAAAATAAATATTCGGCCTTAAAATTACGATTCAATATTTTATGTTCCCTCCCCTGGCCCTAATTGCTAGAAGACGGTTTTTCATAGTTAGCTTAAGCCTAATCAGTTTCTGAATCGATTCTTGCGGGATACCTTCCCACTCCTCCATCAAAGCCGATTTCAGCTCATTCACACTCGAAGGAGCAGGATTTCTTGAACGAACCCTCCCGAACGAACGAACTTTGGTATCAATTTAAAGTTGACAGTTTAACCTTTCAATGATACCAATTTTATTGTTCTGAACTAGTTATTAAATACGGAATCTAATATAACTAGAGTGGCTTACCAAATATTGTTAGCGGTGGAGACGGAAGCAGATATCTACGGGTATTACAAAAGGATCGGAAAGGAAGGGATCGGGCGAATGGGTACACGACACGACACGAACACTTTAACACTATTATTTACAATTTATAAAATACATATATGATTTTTCAGTTTTTTTTTAGAGTGACAATAAACAAGGACCCTCCTAGTTTATTGTAGCCCTAGTAGCCACTCTAGTCGTAGACTTTATACTAGCGCTATTCAACCTTAACAGAATCAATTCCAAATAAATGATTCCATGCTTTTGCTCGCGAGTATAGTAGGTAGTACAGTTGTAAAACTAAAAGTAAACCAATGCGATCTCATTTGATTGTACATAATTATTTTCAGAATAAACCCCCGCGAGGAGTTCCCAGAGTCGGTGGAATATGAGCCAAAGGTGTCCTACTGGTGTGGTCCCTACCGTTACTTCATACCAGCCACCACCGACGTCAGATGTATATTCTCCATTTTCTCCATGAACTTCGTGTTCCGTTTTGGATACGACGGTGTTACATATAAGAGTTCGGATTTGTCATTTGTAAGTATATTTTCTCTAAACCAATTTACTATAGTCCCCTATACGGTCCGGCAGTAAACTAGAAATAGTAATGCTGTTGTCCGCAGCTGTCCTTTATAGCTTCATCTGACGATGAACTTGCCATGTGTTTTATTGTATAGAGACAAAAGAACTTGGTACTTACCTGATAGTAAGTGATCACTTATTGTATTATAAGTAATTCTTTATTCTTTTAACCGCAATCAAGTATCACTACACATCCCAAAGGTTGACTGGGAGGGAATGCTATAGCATTAAGTCCACCTGTTCTATCTATTTTTAATGTCAATAAAGCAAATAAAGTAATAAATAAAATTATCGCCGCCCGTGTGCACCCAGGCAAGACAAGGGATATTGCAAGTTCGCTGTCGCCTTTTTAAGAAGTAATAATCTCTTTTAATGCTTAATTCAATCTGTCTAATGGCGTAACCGTCAGGCAGGAGTTGGTCTTCAACCGCTCTAAGTACCGAACTCGCTCTAAGGCAACGATGACGTCAAAAGTTTAGGAACAAAACCGCGCTGAGTGCTAAGGGGGTAGTCACCAATATCACACATCCCCTGGAATATTAATTTCCAGGCTTTTTACTAGTTTTATTTACAATTTACATCACTTTTAACAATTTTCTTTCCCCGTTATGATTGGCAGATGTACCAAAACGGGCAGGTGTTCTACACAGACGAGCCGTGGGCGGGCATGTCCTGCTGGAACTGGGCCTGCAAATGGCGCCACAATCAGAACCAGCGCGGGAACGAGTTCTTTGTCAACTGATTATTTGTTCATAAAAAATATCTGAAATATTACACATGTTGTTTTCATTCAACTATAATAGCAAACAAGCTGTTCACCTGATGGTAAGTGGTAACTGTTACCTACTACGGACATCACGTTATCATGTGAGACCCATGATACTCAAGAGTTGCCATTCCAGGGTATAATTTGACTGCCTAATCTGCACCGCACAATCGAAACACGATGAATCGAAGTAAGCTGCTTGACGCCTAAATTATGTGAGATTGAAATAAAGACAGTATAATAAAGTATTTCGGTATAGCCATTTGGACGCCTAAAGCACTGAACTAATTTTCTTGAAATTTGGGCTAAATGTAAATTGAACCTTGGAGAATAACATAACCTAGTTTTTGTTCCAATAATAAATCTCAAATTCAACCAAACAGCAAACTGTAATTATTAACTGCATATACTTAGTAGTTCAAGTAGTATATTTATATATATTTTCTAATAAAGGCAAATTAGAGAAATAAAAGAACAATATTTTAAAATATTATTTATTAACAATAATAAAATTGCATTTACAATACTTTACGATATAACAACCTTAACTACATATTCATATTCTAAATGCTTTGTTCTTGCATTGCACAGTTTTAAATAAATACATACAAAATAATTATTAAAATATATTAACAATTCAAAGATTTGGACTGAACACGACAGTTTGTAGGATTCTCTGGCACATGTTTTTTTATTTATCCTTAGACTGTATGCTGAACATTTTTATATATTTACTTGTTAATTAATTTAGATTTTATACATTACAGAATTGTCATCACACGACAATATTTTGTACAAAATATGGGATATAAATTTGTGGACTTTACATGGAAGATTTTGGTAGTTTTAGTGCTATTTTGCAAAAATGTATGTGTACTTTGTATTTTGTACAACACCATCTTGTAAACAGTAGACAACCTTTTAAAATATAAATTTCTTAAACGATTAATGTATATAAAAGATTGTTAAAAAGTGCTAAAGATTGTTGAAAAAAAAATAAGACTTAACAATTATTTAAAGGAGCAACACGCAAGTTTCTTGTGATGAAACAGTTTCCGAATGAGCGGTAGCTAAAAAAAGTAATATGACTATTAAAAAGTGTTTAATTTTAAGTTATTTTGAATACAGATTTCCTATTCTATAGATGGCGTATAACAAGTACAAAGTATACCTACAAGTATACAAGAATACGAAATAGCAGGAATCACTTATAACACTATAACACTAAAACATCAGGTCATTTGTGCTGTCTGAAATAATGACATTATTATTAAACTAAATTGGACTTACACGGTTAAATGATAAGGTTACGTTTACAACGCTGTAAATAATACTCAAATTACACTAATAACTACAAAGGAATACAATTGTTATGCCTGTAAAATATAGAAGCAAATACTGAAAGACAACATTATTATGGGGTTACCATTTTAAAAATATTAATAAAAAAAACTGGACCTCCTTTAAAAAAAATAGGATATAGTCATGAGTGTAGCCAACCATGTGCTCAGGCTCACACCCGCTGTCTTACCCAAATTATTTTTTCAAACAAAACGGTTACACTCTATAGCACCCGGTATCTGTGTTATTTGTTGTGTCGACTATCGAGTATGAACTTTCTTAAGAATATTAGGTATTATAGTTAGTACTTAGATAATTTATTTTTTAGGTTAGGTTAGGTACTTTACTCGTCAGAGCCTGTTGGCGAAAGCCCCTGCCACCCTGTCCTACTGTGGCTACTCATGATTATAGCCACAAAACTTTATCAAAATCAAGAATGATGTAATTAATGAATAAATTTTTATGTGAAAATATTTCCGCCAAAGTTCCGGATAAATAGTAACCCTACAATATTATCTATCCTGATACATTAGGTAAATGTTATAGAGGTATTAAGTAATACATATATTTACACTTAAATAATCAAGCATAATATAATTAAGTTCGTGTTGAGACCATACAAACTCTACTAAAATTATTAAATTATGCACAGAAATATTATTATCAATCGGCTAATCAAAAATACTGATCCTACCTCTACACCTAAACTAAGCTAAATGTAATTTCTAATAGTACGTATATTGCAAAATTTTGGATTTACAATGACAGAAACATGGGACGAGGATTGTTAGTAATGTGGAGTAATAACCTCGTAGCTAGCAATGTGCCATGTCCGGTTTTCTCCACGCGATTCACCCTAGAAACCGTCGTGGTAAGTTGCCATTTGGTAAGATGGGACCTCACTTCATGCTCATCTTATCATCCTCCACAGGCTGCTTGTATCATTATCATCCATAACAAATAGGACAGAATGATGTCAGAATGACTCTAATGATGGAGACCATAAGTCATCCGGATGACTGTGACCATCATTAGAGTGGTAGGTAATTGTAAGCTGATTTAAATTATTTGTGATTTTAATATTAATTATTCAATCTAGTTGATATCTATCTCAGAATATTCTAACATAGATAAGATCCAAGACTGTGTAATTTCAGCAAAATATACATATATAATATTTCTGTTTTACATGAAAAATAACGTTACGTTTCCTTATAATATTGTGTGCGACATTTAAATACATATTAAAACAATACTAGTAAATAATATATTAAAGGAACTTCGTAAATATAAGTATAATTAGCTACCATAGATTTTACATAGTCCAAGTAAATTGAAAATATGTGTACACATTAGAACTACAAAAATAAAAAAAAGCATACAGTCAAACCTGTATTAATATAGATAGATAGAATATAATTCATTTGTAACATACAGGAATGAAAATGCATGAACAATATATTGTTACTTAATATCGAAATTTAGACCTGAAAATTCGTATGATACAGCCAGTATTACATATTTCAATTTAATTTTTGCGTTTTCTTATTTAAAACGCGTTCCACAAATACGCATACATATCTTTATTTTGTCTGAAAATTTTGCAAGATATTCTATCTTGTAAACCAATTTTCAGATTCAATTTCAATTTATGATTTATGAATCCACACTCTTTTCTACAATCTGGCATGCTAAATTAATGGTGTCCAGTTGTTTATATTAATAATAGTATATATATATTTCTTATCTTCATTTGCATTTTATATATTATTAAATTCCGGGGCGAAATACCTGGGTTAACAGGATAAAAACACTTCGATCAGCCATTTTTACAACTGTTTTTGTTTTTTTTAACACACATCATTGTTAAACCAGTGTCGATAAATTTTGAAATCAAAAAATGATAGTGGGATGAAGAACAAACAAAAATCAAAGGAAAAAATGGATCTAAAGTCGAGAAATAACAAAAAAGGAAAAATAAGGAAAAAGTTAAAGGTAAGAACATGTTAAAGATAAAAAAACGATTTATCTCGTTTTGCGGCAAAACTACAAGTCCTATGGAAAACAGTTAAATAGCAAACTTGTAGGTAATAAAAAGATCTACAATTTTTCTATTTAAACAGTTGTGACATAACCTCAAAATTTATGTGAATTTTTTTTTTCACTTTTACTTCTTACTACTGTCACATTTTCATAGGCTCCTGCACTGGTCTATGTTAGAATAAAGCCAACGCATATATTATTGTCTAAATTATTTTTCTGTCGTTCATATCCTCTTAGTTACAACACTTAACATTATATATATTACAATATATGACTTAACTTCGTGATTAGTACAAAATAGCAAATAGCTATAAAATTCTATAACACCTATTCTAATTACATACTAGTTGCATTGCGTAGTTTTATATGTATATTATATTACTAGTTTACTTAGGTAGGTATTCGAATTGACAAATTAAATCATAGGTATTCTTGATGTCGCACAAATAAACCAGTCACCTCATTCGTTAATTTATAGACCTCAAGCCAGGGTATAATTTCTTCAAGCATTTCCTCTTATTTAAAAACTTCTATATCAATTGAGGTTGTATTATGAAGTCTAATAAATATCAGAGGGGAAGAAGGCATCGTTAGTAATGTGAACATACTAACTTGTATGTAATGTACTAAGTCAGGTGGACCTCCATGCGGTTCCTCCTGGAAACTAACGTGATAAATTACTGGTCATTTTGTCACGATATGCTAACTGATGTGACCTTGTGCTCATCTTATCATCCTCCACTGGTGCCCCGACAGCATAAATCGTTAGCGCAGGCAGTTAACGTTAGATTTTTCACAAAAAAAAAGTTTATGAGGTGAAATGGAGGTGTACCATTCCACAATCATCCATAATTAGCTCCAGATCCGAGGGTAGGTTGAGGAACAGGAACCTCATAAACTAAATTTTTTTTGTGTACAATCAACAAAAATGAAATACATATTACTATATTTATTATTATATGATAGAAGTTTTCAAACGGGAGAAAATTTGTCACATTGACCTGTAACTGGCTTACGGCCCATTAGTTTGTTATCGGTGTTTTCATCACTGGAGAAACAGTCAAAATATATAATGAACTTAACACCTTCACTTATATATCTAGAAGTTAGTACATCATAACAGTATCACCACCTACTGTTATGTTACCTACTCAATAGAAAAAACAATATTTATTTCAAAATCTCTTTGCAATTGACACTGTAAACACCATGTTAATATTAATTATTCTATATTAATACAAAGTATATTAGTATTTGTTTAAAAATTGCATTGTACGATGAAATGTAAAAGTAAACATTATTATAATAATAATACGGTATAGTTTGCATTGTGTTGAGTTCAGACTTTGTTATATTTTGATTCACACTAACTCATTTCTTAAGATCTTTATAGTTTTTAATTTAGAGCATCTATAATGTACAGGCTTTTTTTTATTGGGTTGTTTGGGCTATTGTCAGGTGCTAGGACCTGCAGCACTGCGACCTACATAGATCTATTGTGCTCGCCCTTTTTCAGAGTTCGCTACCTAGACCCGTCAGGGGTAAGAATTGAAGGGTATTCTTAGGTGCGATGGTTTTTATCTCCTCGGGAAAGAGTGTAAACTTTCCAAAGGAGATATTTCGTTTATGCATGAATGGGCTACAACCACATAGGATGTGTAGAGGCGTATCCTCTTCAGTTTGGCAGAATCTACAGATGTACAGGCTTACTTAGTTGTAATACCAAGCCGAAAGGCAGTGAGAGTGTGTTAAACCTTAACAAATTCCCTAAAGATTACTTCGTTGGAAAATTTTAAGGTTTATACATATTGTGGAAATGGATAATTGATATTTTTTTTATCTATTTCACACAAATTCTCTTTTGGCTTTGGGCAGATCTGATTAAAATTTATAATTTTTAAGAGAGCGAGTTACAGAATTTTATATAGTCTTTTCCGTTTTTCTACTCATACTCTCACATATTTTAGTCGCTAAGCAACTTGATTTGTAGTATATGTTTCAAGTGAAGTGTGAAATAAGACAATAAAATTACAGGGCTTTACCCTGTAGGCATAACTCAGTCCTCAGAAATGCCAACGCATGTGAGGTACCCTGGGCATGGACCCTCAGCTTGTTTGGTATTCCAAAAATATGAAAAATACACTATCCAGTATCTTCATCAGCCCACTGCAGTCCACTGTTGGACATAGGTCTCTCACAAGGCATGATCTCAAGCCCTTCCCATTTTGTATTACCCGCAACTCTACGTCGTAGCTTCAGGTAACGGGAGGTCCTACGTTTTATATTTGCTAATTCGCGGTCTCCACTCAAGAACTCATACATTATAGATACTCTAAAATAGTACTGCATTCATAAATATTCAAATCATATATACCATAAAAAATTAAATACATTATTTTTTATCAATATAAGAAGATCGTTTCATTGCATTGTATGTTTTATGACAAAGTTCAAATGATTGAGATGTAATTGGTAATGTGGATTTAAACTGTGTGAACGAATTTATTACCTACACCATTATACTCTTAGAACAAGAATAGTGTACCAAATGTAGTGTAGTATAGTTGAGATTCGATGGACACCTACGTCTGATTAGCGTGGGCATCAAATCCAACTTTGACCCTATGGAGGAGGATGATTACGGCCATCAGATGCTCACCAGGATGCCATTTTTTACTTATAATGGAATGGTGCTCGCGCCTGCACTAACGGTTTACGCTGGCGGGGCACCAATGGAGGATGATAAGATGAGCTGAAGTCAAGTCAGTTGGCCCATCGTGTTAAATTCACCATCAGTAATCTGGACTAAAAACCCCATCGATTGTGCCATATCAGTTTGACTCCACTCAGTTCTTCCTGGAAACCTTATCATCCTCTACTCGTGCCCCGCCAGCGCTAAAGCATTACGCACAGGCGGGTGTACTATTAAATTCTCATCCACAATATATTTATTTATTGATATATAGGGGGAAACTGGTGTTTGGACTGTGTGTGGACTGTGGACTGATAATCTTATTGCTAGCAATGTACCATATCAGATTGACCTCCAAACCTCCTCCCTGGAAACCATCGTTATAAATTCTTGGCGGATCTGTCACGATGGGCTTGGGCACACTGACCTGACATCATGCTCATCTTATTATCTTCCACTGTGGCCCCGCCAGCGTAAACCATAAGCGGAGGCGGGTGCGCCATTCCATTATCATGCATAAATATATATTAAAAAACCCCATGCTATAATCTCTAGGGAAAACCCAATAACATAATGTTCTAACAGTTTAGATCCACATTAGCATGCATGTTTTGTTATACATATTGTTAAATACAGACTTAACTGATCTTATATTTACCAACATGACAACTCGGACATTATATATGTGCTTATTGATACTTTGTATTCAGACTCTTATTACTAATATCCTAAAAAACTCCACCGGATGACTTTTTATATCGGTCAGAGAAAACACTACAAAACGGTTGTATAGTTAAAAATAACAACATATATATATACATATACAGAACTAGACTACTTGTTTTTATTTCAATTTTAAATACTATCATTCTTTTATATAAGTAAAATAAATGTAAGCGTGGATATAAAATAAATAAATAAATATTGGTATGTATATGTATATAGTACCAGTGGTTAGCGCTCAGTGGTCGAAATTCGACCATAATTGATTTAAAATATAAGTTTGAACCTTACTAAGGTTTTATTATTAAAAACTATACTTATATACAATAAAAAAAATAGTTGACGAAATTTAATATTTCTTATTATTTCTATTTAATATATCTATAGTGTTACTTTTATTTTATTACGACGTCGTTCTTATTTATTATTATTAAAAAATACATTTAACTATTATTATTTTTGTAGTATTTAATTGTTTTATATGCCATCTAAATTAGGCTAAACATGTCGGACAAATTCGTTCTGTATGTATAACATCTCTTCAAAATAATCTTTTATTTCCGTACGATAACAAAAGTCATCCAGTGAACTTTTACCCCTTTAAGCATCAAAACTAAACAATAAAGTTATTTAAATTATTAACCGGGTCTTAACACGAATAATTTTATGGCACATAAAGGTATTTACCTCTCTCGACGTTTCGACTAGGTTGCACTAGACGTGGTCACGAGGAGTAACAGCGATGTCAATGTACATAGGTGACAACAGAGATAAATATCTTTATTTGCCATAAAATTATTCATGTTAAGACCCGGTTAATAATATAAATAAACACGAAAGTTTAAAAATAACTAATAAAGTTATTTCCACAGAATATGAAACTAACGTTCCACAGAATCGCGAAGCAAATTAGTAACAAAATTCTAGACTTGTCTATTGTTAATAAACAGTACTGTGTGATAGTTCATTGTATATAATAGTTTGAATCATATTATATAGGTAAAGATAGCAACACAGATAGGGTTGCCAACCCTCATATAATAAAATGCCATTATTACGAGAGAATACGGTAATAATAGTTAATCTCCCGACCTCCTGGAGAGCAATAATTTCTCCGGATTTTCTCAAAAAGAAAAATACATTCTCGTTTATCCTAAAAAGAACCAATTACTAAACTTCAGGAATTATCAAATATGGACTTAGATAGTGACAAATTGTACGAGGTTGTACTTTTGCGAGAGATGCAACCACATCTCGTTAAGAAAATCGAATTAGAATTAATGATTTTCTTTTAATAATCTCGATAAAATTCTCGCAGGGTGATCCTTTCGAGAGTTGGCAACCCTATGAACAGGTAAATCAATTTAAAGACATTTTTGCATTTGTAGTAGATAAATGAATTTCTTTTTCTATTTCTTGCACTATTAAATGTAATTTTAATAGTGAATTTCTTAATCACGTAATTCACAAAATTAAATTTATATAATCTCTTCCGCAACTACACCCGACTATTGCGGGAGCGAGTACTCGTGTTAGCTAGTGCAAAACTGTTTTTTTCTGAATTTACTACAAACGCAAAAATGTATTTAAGCTGATTTACCTGGACAGTGCTGTCTAGCTCTGTACAGTCCTGTCCACCTGGGGGAAAGGGGATTGTTGGTAATGTGGATTGATAACCCCATTGCTAGCAATGTATCATGTCAGGTCGACCTCCACGTGGTGTCCCCTGGAAACCATTGTGTTAAATTCCTGGTGAATTTGCCACAATGAGCTAACTGACCTGACCTCAGGCTCATCTTATCATCCTCCACTGGTGCCCCGCCAGCGTAAATCGTTAGAGCAGGAGGGTTCATCAATCCATTATCAACCCTCAAAAAAAAAAAAGTTCTGTCCAACGATATACACTCCTGTCTACAGCTGTACAGTGCTGTCTATGCAATATGTTTTTTTCTTGCGTTTTTTTAAATATTGTAATAATGTCGTCTCGTATAATAGCGGTTAGGAGTTTAGTGGTTTTTTTTTTCGATTTTTTTTAAATATTGTATTATTCTCGTCTCGTAGTTAGAATCACTTAACTAATATGGCAGAACACTAGTGTAGTTGCAGAAAACTACAACAATGAGGTCACAATATATATCAACTCTTTGGTTCATACAAAATAATAGAATGGGTAGAGATACCGCCACCAGCTACTGTTGCTCTTGTTGGTGTCTTCTTCTGGTTTATCGCTGTCTCCCTCTTGCACCGCTCCCTATCAAACAAAAACACAGATATATTAGTCACTTTGTAATGATTTTTAATATTTCCTTTGGGGAAAGGGTATAAGGGTGCATATTGTAAATGATTTTTAATATTGGTTTGTTAGTAATGTGGATTAACATTTTTTACAATTTTTGTCTGTCTGTCCATTTATTCCGGCTAATCTCTGAAATGACTGGACTTTTATTGGCAGGTAGCTGATGTTATAAGGAGTAACTTAGGACTTACTTTTATTTTAGAAAAATAAAGTTAAATTCCACGCGGACGAAGTCGCGCGTACAGATAGTTTATTTCATATAACAGAAGACAAACTTACATGTGTCTCTCCTGACTTCACATTGGACTTGGATGTGGATGACTGAGCCATAACCTTAACCTCCCTTCGACGGAGGGTCGTAGGCGGGGGCTGCACCTCATAGGTCTGTGTACACTGGTCTCTCGTCGAGTCATCTCCATTCTCAAGTTCTGGGCCTTGTCTGGATGACTGAAATTAATAGTTTTATAAAGTACATGAACTCTATCAAAACGGTCACTTCTTCAAATAGTATATTTTGAACAGTTTTATCGATTGCGTTTAGTTCACATCTAAATAAAATTGGAGTGTCTGTTTGTAATATTGAAATAACCACTTTTTACCACATGCATATGAATATAAATGCAGTACATTCACCAAAAAAACACTTTTTAAAATTTTTGTCTGTTTGTCTGTCGATCTGTTTGTTCCGGCTAATTTCTGAAATGGATGGACCGGTAGGCGTAGCGGTAGGCGTGGTGCGTTCGATATCTTTCTCTTAGTTTATCTTTACATACACTCATTCCTGCATGAAAGCAAAACGCGACTTAAGTCGACTAATGTTAGATTTAAAAGTAATGCACTCTAACCTCCATATCTTCCTCTTTAATTCTCTCAGTCAACTTGTCGCCATCTTGTGTCGTGTTCTCTGGACTGAACGGTATATAATCCGGGAGGTCCTGCGTTGATAAACAATACAATAAATACAATAGTTCATGACTGAAGAAACTTTGACTATTAGTACAGTTTGAAACATAAGTAAACAATTTCTAAATATTTATGTACTTGCTGGCCGTACCTGCTTCGCACGGGTGGGCATTCCTCAACTTATGCGATGAAAGACATTTTACAACATCCTACTTTTTTATACCTTGATTTACATTATTAAAGCTTCAGAAGAGATCTTGTATATTTAGTAGTATATCTAAATAGGAATTTAGTGTACAGATCATAATAATAATATTTAATAATCAGAAGATTATTATCCGTAGTAAACAGCTGAAGTTCAACTCCCGTCTGACGGATAGGACTTCGGTCTGAGAGCACCGCTAGGGGTTCGAACCTCGGCTATGGCCGTCGTAATATCGATACCCGTTTGAATTGGACGGGGGATCGATCGGAAGGGCGACCGGGGTAGTCATATTGCGCTGTATAGTTTGATTGAGATCGTCGTGTTCGCCGACGAGGACGGTGTCGTGTGTAGAAATTATGGAAGGAAGGATATTATGGTAGATCACGCGCCACTCGGTGCAACACACAAATATAAACCTGGAGTGTGCTTTGCACGTGTCCGAGTGTACCTGGTGGGTGCGCGCGGCGCGCATGCGCAGCAGGTAGGCGGGCGCGGCGCGGCCCGTGGCCCACGTGTCCGTGTCACGTGTCACGTGTCACGTGTCCGAGTGTACCTGGTGGGTGCGCGCGGCGCGCCAGGCGGCGTAGTGCGCGGCGGCGGCGCGCATGCGCAGCAGGTAGGCGGGCGCGGCGCGGCCCGTGGCCCACGTGGCCACTCCGCACGGCAGGCCGCCCACCGCCGGCTCGTCGTAGTACGTCAGCACGAACTCCATGCCCGCCTGACGATCACCAAATAAGGCCGCCGATATACGTTCAGTTTTTTTATGGGATGATAATGGAATGGTGCACCCGTCTGCGCTAAAGTTTACACTGGCGGGGCACCAGTGGAGGATAATAAGATGAGCATGAGATGCTGAGGTCAAGTCAGATAGCCCATTGTGATAAATTCACCAGGAATTTATCACGATGGTTTCCAGGTGGCGGTCAAACTGGCATGGGGTCATCAGGCTACAATACTAACGATTCCCTTCCACCTTCACTCAGTTATCCGTCAGGTTGTTTATTGTACATCTCAGAAGAGGGTGGGACATAATAACCGAATGAACCAATCGGAATGCCTCGGTGGTCTAGTGGTTTAGCACATGGCCGTACTTCTGATTGTCGCGATTCGATTCTTTGTACGATGCAAACATTCATGTACCTAATTCATATAGTAAAATTGTTTGTATTGTTCTGAGTGTCTGTGTATATTATGTATGTACTAGCTGTTCGCGGTTTCACTAGCGTGAGATATATAGCCTATATGTTATTCTGATGTATAAGGTATATCAATGTAAAGTTTTATGAAAATCCTATCAGTTGTTTACGCCTGAAAAAAAAATAAACATCCATCCATACTCACAAACTTTCGCGTTTATAATATTAATAATAATAATAATATTTACAAAATTGTAACTATAAATAACATTTTAGTTTGGGACTAGATAGAGTTGTGTGAATTATTATTATTTAAATTGATTAATTTCAGCACAATACCCTTCAAAACAGTGCAATATTGTGCACTGTTTTGAAGGGTCACCCACGGACGACCTTAAAAAAACGTCCACCTTGGTGAAACATCATTTACCTAATCATTAAGTCCACCTTGGTGAAACATCATTTACCTAATCATTAAGTCCACCTTGGTGAAACATCATTTACCTAATCATTAAATTCACTTTGGTAAAACCTCTCTTGCTTATCATTGCCGTTAAGCGTCTTCACAACCATATGACTCCAGTACTCCGACACCCGGATAGCATGCTTGGTCTCCGGCACTTCCTCGTGCTCGCACGACCGCGACATTATCGTACACTTTGTTAGTATGACTGCCGTCTCTCTCTCTCTCTCGTAGTTCTCCATAGCTTTCCGTTTCGCTTTCGAGTGCACGCTGGGTCGTTCCGTGTCGATGTGTGTATGAGACGTCGTGGTGGGGGGTGAATCGAATATAGTTTGCATGTGTGAATCGGATGCGGTCGTTGAATCGAATTCTTTGTGGCGCCTGATATATACGTAGTCTCTGTTTTCAAATAATCTCTGAAATATAATAAATCATCATTACATAGCATAAAACAAAGTCACTGTCGCTGTCTGTCCGTCCCAATGTATGCTTAAATCTTTAAAACTACGCAAGGGATTTTGAAGCGGTTTTTTTATAGATAGAGTGATTCAATAGGAAGGTTTATATATATAATACATGTACACCCGTGCGAAGCCCGGGTGAGTAGCTAGTAATACAATATTTAATTTGTGTTATTTTGCGGAACTCCAATTCACTACTTAATGTATTTATACTATTTTGTTTAATTCCGCTTCAATTTGTCATGATGGGCCAACTGATCTGACCACATGCTCATCCTATCAAGGTGCACTGGTGCCCCACCTGCTTAAACCGTTAGCGCAAGTGGATGCTCCATTTATTAACATCCCTTAAAAATGTCCGGCTGACCTCCAAGCAGTACCCCTGGAAACCATCATGATAAATTTTTGGTAAATTTGTTATGATGGACTACCTGATCTAACCTCATGCTCAGCTTATGCGGTGGATGCACAATTCCATTGTCATCCATTAAAAAAAACACGCAGAAATGACGTCATATAAGCAAAGCAATTGAATTGAGTTTCTTGCCAGTTCTTCTCAATTGGATCTAAATATATACTAAACTGGACGGTAGGAAAAAAAAAATATAACATAAAAAATGTTACGTTCATATGCGGCTAAAATATCCCACATGAATTTTTGAATTTCAAATTCAAGAACTCACCGGCCACAGCACCTCCCAATGCAGCACAGCCTGGTCTCGAGTCCGTTAGCGCGGCGTTCCACCACGCTGAGGGCAGCCACGGCTGTATCCCAGACTCGACGGTAGGCGCCGTCCACCTGCACAGCGGCGAAGTCCTGCGCCCGAACTTCCTTGTACCGACCGTAAACTGTACACACCGAAATAACATCTGAAGCAGAGGTATCTGATGTACTTTATAAGTGAGAGGTATCCAAGGTTTTGTGAGGAAAATACGGAGTTGAAAATGTTATATTATAGCGATATTTTTTTTCCCTATTCGTCTATCTCATTTTCAATGATGGAACAGGCAAAGATCCTTAGACCGTACAGCTTAGTCTACTTTTATTTTTATGATATTTGTAATTCTTTTTGTGATGGATACTCGTACGCATTACTAACGCGTACATTCGACCAGAGTTGTAACGTGGACTTTACACAGAACTTAAATCTATGTTATCTGGAGAGGTAAACTAATGGGAGAATTCCCTAGTTTTGACAGAAATATTACAAGTAGGTACATATCCATCCATACTCAAATAATAGTTACGTTTATAATATTTGTAAGATAGCAAGATATATGCTACAATTTTCATAAAAAAAATGTCCGGTACAAATAATTATCCTTTAATTTAAGTTCGGAATTAATGTGCAAACAACCATAAACAAAATAGTCAATATCTTTATCCATTCCTCTGCATACATGAGCGTACGTTTTGAAGGTATTTCCTATATATTAAGTAAGTTAATTATCAACTCAAGGCTAATTATATTATTAACAGAATTAACACAATGTTTGCGACCATATATAGTACATATGTATATTACAACGGCAAACATACTCTAACAATGGAATCTTTATAGTCGCGGTGAGAATAGAAATCAAATTTTTTTATGAAAATATAAGTATATAACAATATTAATAATCTCAGGACAATTGATGCTATATATATATATATATATATATATATCTACACCCAAGTTAAGCTAGCTAAAGTTTGTGTTAGGGGTACTAGACAATTGATATAAATACATAGATATTTTTTCGTGAATATATATTATACATAAAAAACACCCAGACAAATACAAACAATCATACTCACACTCATACAAATGTTTTGTAGCCGTTGCTTTACAACTTCATCGGAGGTAAGGGCGACCGCAGAAGTTATTTAGCGCTTCAAGACCAACTTCTGCCTGTCTCCTGACTGACTGCACCTCTAGGGGGTTCAAATTTCGATCCCCGTTCGAATGGGTGTCGTGTGTCAGTTAAAATTTTTCAATATATTTGAATTACCTTTGTACGCATACAATCCCTGGCCTGGCTTGTACTCCTTACGCCATATGATGACATCCTCGACTTCCATGTACGGCATCCATCCGTCTGACGACACGTCCTGGTGGGGACCATCTTTACACCTATAAAGATGAGATTAAATTATTGTTATGAACTTTATTTATTTTGTCTTGCTTAAAGTTTCCTCTCCGATCAATCTTCCGAGGGATCGATCAGAGGGTGCACCCTCTAATCTCATATAAATCAAACGGGGATTAAAATTACGACGGCCTGAGCGGAGGATCGAACCTCTAACAGTGCCCTCAGTCTAAAGTCGTATTCGTCAGGCGGGAGTTGGACTTCAGCCGCTTCTAAGGCCTTCCGCGGGTGCCGTCTGCACTCCGATGCCCTTACGTCAGATGAAGCTGGCAACGTTAGTTGAAGGCCAGCTGCGGTCAACAGCATTAGAGTAGTCCGAAAAAAACACATACATTAATACAGTGCAATCTCAATATGACAAATCAGAAGGGAACATGTAAATATTCGTAATATCAAGTAATTTGTTAAACTAAGGTTTTTATATTGAGGTTAGGTTGATCTAAGATTTGTTATATGAAGGTTGCACTGTATTATTATTCACTCCAACATTACATACTCATCTTCTTATAAATAAATAAATAACCCTCAACAATTAACACAGCGCCATCTAGTCCCGCCGTATGCAGAGCTTGTGTTATGCGTATTTAGACAACTGATATAAATACTTAGACATATTTTTGTAAATACATACATAATATACATAGAATACACCCAGACCGATACAAACAATCATGCTCATGAATACAAATGTTTGCACTGTGAGGAATCGTACCCGCGACGAATAGAAGTAAATCAGTGTGCTAAACCGCTAGACCAGTGGATCCCAATTAGTTTTTGCTGCCTACCACTTCAAAAAAAACCTCAAACCTTGCGTACCCCTTATTGTAGCAATCACACTAATATTATAAATGTGAGAAATTGTGAGTGTGTGTGTATGTTTGTTGTACTGATAGCCGCACGTACCCCTTGATCCAACTCCACGTACCCCTGGGGGTACGCGTACCACTAATGGGGAAACACCGCGCTAGATCACCGAGACCGTTAAGAGTTGTGTGTTGTTGTTATGTATGCAAAACTTCCACTAATGAAAACAATTTAATCAAAGTATATTTTTTTTTATTATAAACTAGAACATGTCGTGATATAGTCACATACTATGGGATCAAGGGTCATTTATTGGTGGAAACCTTATATAATGGTTTTGTATTGATAACATTTGTTACTAAGAAGTTTTTTCACTTATTTTTATAGTTTAAAAATCATTATAAATAAAGAGGTTGTTCGAAAGAAATTCGCAATGTAAACTCTTATCACAGTGTATGTTGTGCATATGCTCTTGAATTGCTCATTACGTATTACGAGGTACTTGTTAAATAGACTAAATCATTATATTGAGGCTTGTTACATTAAGGTTAGCGTTAGACAGAGGCACATGGAGTCTATTGGAGGAGGCCTTTATGTCTTTAGACAAGCTGATGTAGTGAGGCAGTGCATTTCTATTTCACTGCCTCACTACATCAGCTTGTCTAAAGACATAAAGGCCATAAATAAATATTAAGGTGGCTCTGTAATAAGGATGGATAATATACACAGCAATATCTATTCCCTTCCATTCTAATTATTATTAAAAACTCAATCATCTATAATAATTATAATATAATAATATCTCAGGATAATTCACACAACGTCATCTAGTCCCAAGCTAAGCAGAGCTTGTATTATGGGTACTAGACAACTGATATAAATACATGGATACATTTTTTTAAATAAATACATTTTATACATAGAAAATACCGAGACTGATACAATCATACTCATGAATACAAATGTGTGTACCATGTGAGGAATCGAACCCATGACCATCGTATAGTAAGGCAGTGTACTAAACCACTAGACCATTGAGACTGACAAATGCTTCTAGCATTACCTTTGCCTTTATACCATGATTTTTTTTTTCAATAAAATGAGTTTTAAGAAATATATATGTATACTCACACACAATACTGAACACCAGGATGTTTTCTGTCAACAACCAATCGTTTCCCACAACTTGTACAGAACAGGGTCCTCTTGGATAGTTGGACAATACCATCCAACTCTGATAATACAGCCTAAAAAAATATTTTAAATCAGGAAATGAATTTTTTTCATGTAATTAGAGTGACAAACAAGTGACAAACAACCTGAAAATATGTACTAACTATTTCCATGAACTACAACAACATACATCATATTATCATACTAGCTGTTCCCGCGATTTCATCCGCGTGGAATTTAACTTTACTTTTCTAAAATAAAATAAAATTTTAAAATAAAAGTAGCTCCTTATTACATCAGCTACCTGTCAAATAATTGAATTGGCATCCTCTTTTTTATTGTATATATTTAATGTAACAAACAATACTTACAAATGAATAAAAACCTTACATATTGTATAAAGTCAATGCTTTTGTTTTTGTTATCTTATCTATATTATATGTAAATATATATCCATTAAAAGCTTTCCAATTTCTAATCTTCTAATCTCCATGTTATTTTTCTCTATGACATTATATCTCCATTACATATGGATGCATTGGTTTTGATGGAGTTTGTTTTTATGATTGCAGTAATATTTTAGATCTGTTCATATCTTTTATGACTTACTAATTACAGTTGATCAAGGAACTTCATAAACTTTTTTAAAACTATTATATTTAATGTAACAAAAGAAAAATGAGTCACTAAATTAATTTGAATTTTAGAGTAGCAGTGCAGTAAATATTATTGTTAAAATATTTACAAAAATTCAAAATTACTAATTTATAAAATGTTCTAGATTTATAGTAGTGTAATGTATACCTATTATACTTATATTATTTACAGACTAATGTTATAAATGTGAAAGTCTGTTTGTCGACATATTTGTTAGCTTTATACAACTAACCAAGCGAGGGAATATTAAACAAATTTGCTATGAAGATTGTTTGTATCATGACAGAGTTGTGACCTTTTATCTCTAGAAACCCAGTCAAAGTCATGGGTAACAACTTACAATAATAACATATATATATATATATACCTCTAGTTCTTCGTCGGTAATACTTTTTGCGCAGTTAGACTGTGGTTCACTGTCTTCAGAACGATTACTATTATACGCAGCTGTAGCCGACAATAATAGTGTTCGTCTCGGCCGCAGAATCGCATGCCTGAATGTTTGTATCATTTCCCGTACGTTCACATCCTTCCTACATCTTTTGACCACAGCGTTAACAAAACAACTTCGCCGCCAAGCATTCCACAGTCTCGTAACACGCAAATCTTTGAGTGAGAGACGAAAATACGACATACTCCGTTCACCTTTAGATATTGTCAATAAACTATCTAACAACATACATCGCTTCGATAACCGCGAAGATATTAAAAAATATTGCACTTTATCATTCAACTTGGACTTATTATAGAATATTTGTTTAAATTTGCTACATAACATTTCGTTTGGATTGTTATAGTCGTGATTGCGAAATTAATAACCTTAAATAAAATTGACATTTCAAAATCAGATTGCCATATAGAAATTTACCAAATCTTGGAAATATTATATTGATTTAATTTATTATTTCTGCGAGTAATAATCATGATGAAATAAATTATTCAGTATTATATCATACTGAATAATTTATTATATAAAAATGTGTACTATATTCATCTTTAAACTTAAAACCTATTTGTAATGCTGAATGTGATTCCCACTCAGAATAAGTTACAGTAGTGTAAGAAAGTTTTTTCACAGCGTTGATTTTTGAAAGTCCACTAATAGTGAAATAATTTATGATTTTATTTAATTTTTAATATTTTGAACAAATTAGTTTTTTGTAAATGGTATCATCGTAAGAAATCGAAAGTGACAAAGAGTGATGCGACTTTGTATCTAATCTCATATGTTTTAATATAGTAGACAGATCTATTAATATAGCAATAGCTCATCATTTAGAACTATTTTCATTGACAAGAGCATTCTTTTTTCATTATTACTATTGTCAAAATAAATATATTTTGATATACTAAAATAAATAAATATAATGTTAACATTTTTTATTTCGATAACACGTAACAATTATTACGTATTTATAATGGTTGACTTATATTAGTGACTATTACAATTGTGTTTTTTTTTCAATTTAATGATACAAGTCACGAAAATGTTTCACTGATTTTGAATCGAATTGAATTTTATTTTAGTTAATGATTTGTCGACTATCGGAAGATTACATTCGCTTCACTATATTTTTTTTTCTTTCATTTTCCCGACGGACGACGAGGCAAGCGTTCGTTCGATCGTTTGGTCACGTCATCTTTTTTATCCGTGTAATGTCTGATTTCTGTGTCCCACATGCTTAGGGGTAACCGAATTAAGAAGAAATCCAAGAATCCCCGCACCAGAAGAAAAGTTCGAGTGATAGCGAACGTAAATGTGAATTAGAAAGTGTGTGAACTATAGTCGCGAGGTGTCTCGTCCGTCCGGTTCGATCTGGTTTTTAGCAGTTCAAACCGCGAGTTGGGCTCCCTTTTCCTCGTTTATTTTTATTTAGAATTTAATTGTGTGTAAAAATTACTTCTAATTTCGTTATTATTTGCAATTTTGGTGGTATATTAGTTAATAAAACCCAAACAAAATGTCTGAGGAATCGTCAGCAGATCGGAATGTCGAAATTTGGAAGATCAAAAAGCTCATAAAAAGCTTGGAAATGGCTAGAGGGTGAGTTTTGTACATATTTATGTGACGCGTGCTGCAAGGTGGTGGTAAAGTCATGCGGTTGCCAACGGGGCTGCGTCATTGTCCTGTGCGACATGCGCCGCCTTGCATGCGCGTATAACCTTTGCAACTTTGCAACACGCGACAGGCAGACAGTACAAAGCAATACACAATGTACAAGTTTGTTAGGCTCATTATTTAATAAAATACTCGAAACATTATTTAAACATCCCGTCTAAACAAACGAAGATCGATATTCTGTGCTAAATTGAATAATTATTTTCGTACGTAGTTCACTGTCGACCTTTCTTGGACATTAAACAAACAATGTATCTAATTATAATAATCACGCAGTTTTCGACCTTCTGTTGTTGACTTTGTAGATAATTTTACTATAATAATAAAGATAGTTAATATTTAGCAATGGCAATTTCTACCATGTTCCATTTTTGAAAAAGAGGATCAAGGCAATTCGTAATTTGAATTTTTAATTTTTGTGGAATGTTAAAATTTCATAGAATGCCTCTTTAACATTATTTAGACCCTTGGTCTGCATATGTCTGCTATGCTTTATACCATGACTATCTTTAGAATGACCTATCTGACTAAACCTGATAAGCAGAAACAAATGTCAGTATTCTGGCACAAAAGAATTCTTTTATAAGTCTAGATTAAAACCTAATATAACATAAGGCAGTCGATGAATAATTACTCCTGAAAACCAATGAATCATGGTTAGTCATACTTAAATTAGAAGGTTATTACACTGTCCAATGTATGGTGTAGTTCAGCCTAACACAAATATAATATCTCAGGACAATTCACACAGTGCCA
The DNA here is from genome assembly GCF_030625045.1 of Achroia grisella. Lineage (NCBI taxonomy): Eukaryota > Metazoa > Arthropoda > Insecta > Lepidoptera > Pyralidae > Achroia > Achroia grisella. The sequence goes on along the minus strand of NW_026712614.1, from coordinate 72,243 downwards.
TCTAGTCCCAAGCAAAACATAGTTTGTGTTATGGGTACTAGATGACTAGTATAAATACATAGATACTTTTTTAAATACATATAATGCATTCTGACGAATACAGTTTATACTCATCAACACAAATGTCTGTACAATAAGAGGACTAAACCCATAACAATAAGTAAGGCAGTTGGTTCAATTGCTAGTCTACACAGCCTACTAAATAATCATGGTGAAGAGTAATAATGAAGTCTATTTTTTTTATTGGGTTGTTTGGGCTATTATCAGATATTTGTAGCACCTGTAGCACTGCAACCTACATAGATCTATTGTGCTCTCTCTAGTGAAGTCCATACAATTGTATGTATGCTTGGTTATTACACAACATTTTTTCATAAGTTTTTTGTATATATATTTAAATAGTGTATACCTAACATATTTAATACAGGTTCAATCATAGTATGAACATTTGTACCTATATCACAGTATATGTATATATTTAATTAAATAATTTTCTTACATTCCAGGAATGGCACATCAATGATATCCCTGATAATACCGCCAAAGGATCAGATCTCACGTGTCTCCAAAATGTTGGCCGATGAGTTTGGTACGGCATCAAACATCAAGTCCCGTGTGAACCGTCTTTCTGTGCTCGGTGCAATTACATCTGTACAACATCGGTTGAAATTGTATACTAAAGGTTGGTTGGTCTGAGACCTGAGTTGCAGTAATAATTTAATTATTTTACACATTGATTTTGGAATAAAAAGTATAATTCATCCCATTTAAAATTATTATTCCTGTTGCTAAGTAACAGTTATGCAACTGTGGTGAAAACCAGAATAAATTATATTTGCTGCTATACATCCACTGAATATCTCCATCAATTGTTAGTTATAGCAGGCCTTGTTGCCAGCAATATGCCTTATATAAATATAACAGATTGTACTCCAATTTGTGAAGTTTAGAAAAAAAAATCCTTTTCCACTTTGATTTAAACTCATGACCTTTTAGTCTAGTATTCTAGGTAGTATACTGCAAAGTCACATAAGTTTCTTAAATATTCTTTCCACATAGTACCTCCCAATGGCCTGGTCATCTACTGTGGTACCATCGTCACCGAAGAAGGCAAAGAGAAGAAGGTGAACATAGACTTCGAACCCTTCAAGCCTATCAACACGTCACTCTATCTCTGTGATAACAAATTCCACACGGAGGCCCTGACAGCATTGTTGGCTGATGATAACAAGTTTGGGTTCATTGTGATGGATGGTAATGGAGCCTTGTTTGGTACGCTGCAAGGAAATACTAGAGAGGTTAGTAGAGTTCATATCTTTTTTTTTTATAATGGAAATGGAAACAAGTTATTGGCCCACTGAATGGTTAGTGGTTGTTGCCTTCGCTTCAACTGAGAGAACATAAAGATTAGCTGCTATTTAGCTGATTTAAATCTTAAGATATATTTAGAGCTAGTAAATTCGGCTGCTGAGAATTCTCCGCGTCAGCTTTGCCAACTTTGTCTACCAACCTATTTGCCAAACTTATCCTACGAAAAAAGAAAAATCTTTTTGCTTCATTCTTCATTCATTTATAATTTACGTGAGTACCTTTAAAGTTAACATGTCTACAATAATGTTTCCAGGTGCTTCACAAGTTCACAGTGGATCTGCCAAAGAAGCACGGTCGTGGTGGTCAGTCGGCGTTGCGTTTCGCTCGTCTTCGTATGGAGAAGAGACACAACTACGTGCGTAAAGTGGCTGAGGTGGCCACCCAGCTGTTCATCAGTGCAGACAGACCGAACGTGGCCGGTCTCATCCTGGCTGGTTCTGCCGACTTCAAGACTGAGCTGTCCCAGTCAGATATGTTTGATCCGGTACATGCCACTTGTTATTAACCCTGTTTTACTTCGGCATATATAAAACTATTGCCTGGTTCTCCTGTACATTTTTCTTATGGGTGATTATAGAATAATGCACTTGTTTGCGCTAACGGTTTAAGCTGGAAGGGCACCAGTGGAGGATGATAGAATGAGCATAAGGTTAGGTTAGTTAGGCTATCCTGATAAATTCATCATGTATTTATCACGATGGTTGCCAACTGTATGGAGATCAGTTTATCTGACTGTGTACATTGCTATCATCTTTCTATAGCGTTATATGTGATGTGATAAGATCGCTACTTATTTGTTTTTCTGTACCCTCTAGGTAGTGAGTACAAATGAAATTACTGTACTAAATCAATAAGTTTATTTGATAGTGTGCTATATGGCTTATTAGTAATGCACACTCAATGCGTAACGTCGACTGATTTTACACTGAACTTAAATCTAAGTTCAATGGACTTGTCAACAAATGGAAGGGTGCCGAGTGTTGACAGAAATATTGTTGGTATAGGCACAAATCAATAATAAAGTAAATTTATTATTACTTTATATCGTCTGATTATTATTATTATTATTATTACAGCGACTGCAAGCGAAAATTATCAAGCTGGTGGACGTGTCGTACGGCGGTGAGAACGGTTTCAACCAAGCCATCGAACTGGCGGCTGAGTCACTCCAGAATGTTAAGTTTATACAAGAAAAGAAACTGATTGGCCGATACTTTGATGAGATTTCACAGGTACTTCACTTTTTTAGTAATATTATAAACGCGGAAGTTTGTGAGTATGGATGGATGCATGGACATATGTTTCATATTCTTAACCAAAAACTACTGAATGACTTTTAATCAATCTTTACTGTAATATAGTTTATACATCAGAATAACACATAGGCTATAACTTTCAGGCGAGTGAAACCGCGGGCATAGCTGCTACATTTGAAATGCAGATTTAGTCAAAAAGAAATGGCCATGGTCAAACCTTACTGGTGTTTTATATATATATAAGTCATTAAGTCTTTTTCATATGTGAATCTTTTATTCTGTAATGAATGAATTATATTTTCAAAGATTTGCTTATAAGAGCAAATACTCAAAGCATATGTTTACCTCTCATAAAGAAGTTTATGATGGCCTGAGCCGAGTCTCAAACCCGCTAGTGATGCCCTCAGACTAAAGTCGTATCCATCAAGCAGGAATTGGCTTCATAGTACTTGAGTGGCTCTATAAGTTATCTTGTGGGTGCGAAGTGCCTTCTGCTCTAGCACTTTAGGAAGTGGTACCATCTATTTATAAGTCATTCCAGTCACATAAAAAATCGATGTTTAAGAGTAATAAAAGGAATTCATTCCTTACACAGGACACGGGCAAGTATTGTTTTGGCGTGGACGACACACTCCGCGCGCTGGAGCTGGGCGCGGTCGAGACTCTGATCTGCTGGGAGAACCTTGACATTCAGAGGTGACGCTATTGTCTTTATTTTATGCTAGAGTAGAATTCTGATGTAATCCTCTAACTGGCATGATCCATCTAGGTACAACGTGGTTTAAAAGAGTTTAATGTTTATGCATAATAAGTATAAGGCATATAAATACTATTATTAGGAGGGGATAGGGCAGATGAGAGTTTAGACTCCAGATTAGATATTGTGATTGTGTATATGGAAATATCTTATATACAATAATTACACTCTTATAAGAGTGCATATATTGCGTAAAACAAGTTTTAAACATGACAATAGATATAATGGGCGCCACAATGAATTTATTTTATAACACGATATATTGGTTTCGCTTTATAGGAAAACGCGTTGTAGGAGTATTCCCGTAGAACGCGTTTTTACGACCTCATATAACGCGTTACGAAATTATCACATTTATTTTTCTGGGTAAAGATGGTTTAAATCTAATATTTAGAATAAACTATATTAAGATCGAAATATGTACATTTTATTAAAATAACTAACAAAATTGAACTATGAACATTCTAAATAAATCATGAACTAAAAAAACAAATTATGAACTGTACAAAACAAATAATTATAAATTTCACTGTACAGAAATATAATCTATGAAATCCTAGCGCTATATGGGGGATTGAAATCCGCGTAATATGAAAATGCGTTATAAGAGTACCGTGTTATTATGAGCATTACTGTATTATATGACTAACCATGTATTGGCTACTGTACTGCACACCTGTTGGGACTTGACAACAGGTGTCCTGCAACTTGTTGTGATATAGTACGTGGAAATCAACACGTTTAATAGAAGATTGTGCCAGTGTACGTTTTATTTAACGACACGTATGTCACGCAGTTGTTAATATATATAGTTTATGTAATTAGTGTAAGCTAGAGAAATTCAAGATGTAACAGTTAATATACAAGTTACATCGTACTGTGTGTGTTTACCCTCACCACCGCCCCTGTCAGCACATCACCATTCATACAATTGCTACTGAACTAGAATTACTTTGTTTAATCAGCTACGTTAATTTATTTTTGACGACCTCGATGTAGACCATCATGTGGAAGAAAAAGGTCGCCCATTGTTGTATATTTATGCATATTTATATATTTGTACATAGTGTGTTTTTTTTTCTGTGAGGAGAATAATTTCCATTTAATTTTTAACACTTGTATCTAGTATTTCTGTCAGCAATCAGCGCCCTTCCATTTGTTTACGTCTCCACACAATATAGATTTAAATTCTATGTACAGTCAGTCCACGTTACGACTCCATGTTGAGTGGACGAGTTACTAACTGGAAATGGATGAATGGAAGAAAAAATCATATTACGACGACCATAAATGAATGGCATAACGAAGAAGTAGATGAGGAGGTACCCACGCAGACTAGCTTGTAGAAATTCCATCTTCAGTAAAAGCTGTTGAGATGTTATTTTTTTTAATCTGATTTTATTAAATATTACAGATATGTACTGAAATCACATGCCACCAACCAGGAGACCATCTTGCATTTGACCCCCCAGCAAGAGAAGGACAAATCCCACTTCACGGACAAAGAGGTAGGCACTATGGTTGCACCAAATATTGGATGTCTTTTTTACCGTCCAAAGACAAGGGCAGTTATAGATCATTACCACTACCTGGGTGTTGTATATAGTTTCAGGAATGAAACTCCGGGGTCATTGGATCTTATAGATAGAGGGGTCTTTAATGTAATAGACAATTTACAAGATATGTTATATTAATTACATAACTGTGGGGCAGTGAAATGCAGTAGGTGGGCTATGCAACGCAATGTTATATGATCATACTTATACTGTTTATCTAGCAGCAGAAAGAATTTATTATATGTTTAGAATGTATACACTTACATTGTATATTAATAATAATAAGTTTATTGTGCAAAAAACAGTTACAAAAATGGATTTAACTAAGTTCTTAAATATTATTTAACACAATGCAGTAGTGTTTAAACTAGGACAATCGTGTATCTCAGATACCATTATCCTCTTAAAGGTAGTGTATGCACATACGTATATATAAACACACATATACATATTAATAATGATACATACAACAACATCAATGACATAGAATTACATTACAATACTTATATATATGTTATATTTAACCGCTTTATTTCCGACGGTCGCTGGTTCGATTACTCGCATGGTGCAAACATTCGTATTATGAGAATGATCATTTGTATCGGTATGAGTGTTTTCTATGTATGTATTTACAGCAAAAAATCTAAGTGCCTATATCAGTTGTCTAGTACCCATAACATAGGCTCTGCTTACTGTGGGACTAGAAGTCGCTGTGTTCATTCTCTATGTTTTTTATCCTAATATTATAAATGCGAAAGTAACTCTGTCTGTCTGTCTCGCTTTCACATCAAAACTACTGAAACGATTTAAATGAAATTTGGTAAAGATATCTAGACTCTGAGAAAGGATTAGTCTACTTTTTAATGCGAAAAAAGGGTTGTAAGAGGTTAAAAGTGGGAATGAAAGATTGTAAGGAAGAATCGTCATTTTTGAAGCAAAAGGTTGAAACTTATTTTTGAGGCTGTTAATTGAATATGAATAAATATGATTGATATTCAAAGTTAGTAAAAATATTACCCTTAAGGGGGTAATATAAAATAGTGGATGAAAGTTTCTACATCAGAATAACACATAGGCTATAATTTAAAAAGATATTATGTAAATTGGGCGATATATAATGATAAGTGTGATGCAGACGAAGTCGCGCGGGTCAGCTAGTTTATTTATATAAATTCCTCATCGGCCGACACTCAGCTACTTCTAAAAACTAAAAAAATATTACAGAGCGGGGTAGAACTGGAGTTGGTGGAGTGTCAGCCGCTGCTGGAGTGGCTCGCAAACAACTACAAGTCCTTCGGCGCCACCCTCGAGATCATCACCGACAAGAGCCAGGCGGGGAGTCAGTTCGTGCGCGGGTTTGGTGGCATTGGCGGTAATTACACACAAGTGTTCTTTTTTTTTTTTTTTTTTTTTATTAGGCTATTTGGGCTCTTGTCAGGTGCTTGAACCTGTAGCACTCCGACCTATATAGATCTATTGTGTTCGCTCTTTTTCAGAGTTCCCTATCTAGACCTATCAGGGACAAGAATTCTAGTGAAACACAACTTGTGTATACCTGTAGGCGTTTAATACAGCACAGTGCAATGACACAGGTGTATAAAACAAATGTATATATTGTTACGTTATATATGTAACTTCTACTTTATATATATATAAACCAATATATAAGACTGCCAGTGTGTCTAATTGTAGGTCTAATAATTTTAAGGATTATTATGTTAGTGTAATTGTTAAGAACAGGTTAGTCTTTAATGGTGTACCAAACTGAAAGCCAATGATAGCATTAATTAAACAATTGTTACACAACACATTAATTAAAATAAATGATATAACACATTAAGGTTTAGGAAGGGGTTTAAGAAAACATAACAAGTGTTAGTCACATTTTAAAATAATATCCACATTTCAAACAAGAACTTTCGAGTTCTTTAATAGACAGCCTCGGTGGTCGCTTTACTATCCGATCGTCGCGGGTTCGATTCCTCGCACGGTACAAACATTTGTATTCATGAGTATGATTGTTTGTATCGGTATAGGTGTTTTCTATATATAATATGTATTTATAACAAAAATAAATGTATCCATGTATTTATATCAGTTGTCTAGTACCCATAACACAAGCTCTGCTTAGCTTGGGACTAGATGGCGCTGTGTGAATTGCCCTGAGATATTATTATATTATTATTATTATAATAAAGTTTGTGTTTGATATGTAGACTTGGTACAGAAAATACGTAGTTTGTATGAAAACTAAACCTTCCACTTCTAAATTACTTGCCTCAACACTTGTCTTGGATGTTATAATACCTATTTGTTGATGGCAACACTAATTGCGAACTTTCTATTTTATTAATGTATTAATAATATATTTACTTGTCGCTTTACTAAATGCTTTACTTATATGTATATTCTCTTCTTTTCCTGCTGCTTGGACAACGTTGGATACACAATAAACGATGTAACTTTATACATTAATTAGGCATACTGCGGTACAAAGTGGATTTCCAATCTCTACAGCTCGACGAACCTCTCGACGACGTGGACCTCGACGACTATTAAAAAAAAAAACAAAAATAAAAAAAAATGGAACTTAGGGAACTCGAAACACGAAATTAAAAGATTTTAGAACACGCCATTAAACATAAACATAAAATACGATTCGTTAGTGTTAAGAGAGCTTGCATGGTTTTTTAGACTGAATTGTGTTCGGCCGCGGCACACGGGCGTTTTGAACGCGGCAGTTGGAATGCTAAACTAACATGGTTTACTGTAAAATTTAATGTTTAATCTCATTCATATCATATTCAGATAATAATGTATAATGAATTAAATATTTTAATATATTAAACTGCTTTCTAAATAAACTCCTAAATATATTCTTTATTAAATAACTATAATATTCCACCTATCTTCTCTGAGATTCACGAGAGACACATAACTTATGATTATAAATATTTAAAGGACTTACAATATATTTCATAATATATACTATCAAACTAGGAATTTTTAATTTTCAAAAAAAATGTTTGTATTTTATGAAAAATTTATATATTATGAAATGTACTCAAAATAAAATTACTCGTCTAATATATAAGATATTCTAATATATACATGGAAAATGTATTATTAACATCATTCCTATTAATGGGGCATTCTAACAAAAATATCTGAATTCTTTTAGTCGTTATTACATAGTTTATAAGTTGAAATGAAGACTTACAATAATCCGCGTTGTACCCGCCCGTTTGCCGCGAGCCATTGCTGTAATGAATTTCTTGCCTATATTATTTCGGAGTTGTGTAGTTATCTAGATTTCCAGTTATTTTTGATAAATCCCTTAGCGCTTATCTCCCCTATTATGATTGCTTGATACTTTTGTAAACGCCGCCTCGACGACGGTACTAAAATGACGTGGGCATTACGCATACTCGTATATGAATGAAGCCTTCACTCATACATCAGTCAACTAGTGCCTTACCGTTCTGTTAGAGTAGTATTTTATTTTAAGATGGCAACCTTTTTATATTTCTGCCTACGTGTAAACGTGTGTGGTAGAAAAAGCAACAAAAGAAAGGATATAAGATACAAAAGCACGCTAGATTTTATTTGTGTAGTAACTTATAATTGAGGAATGATATTACAATTTAAAGTAATACTTAAAGGTCAATAAAGCTTATTATAATAGAAATGTACGTACTTACGTAATATGTTGGAAAGAGTTTTATAAATTGTTAAATGAAGGAAATAGGTCTGTACAACATCTCCAATTCTCCTGGTGATCCCACGTGTAGCCATTCACGAGGACTAAGGTATAATATCTATACCTTTTAGTTTCACTAATATATCTCATCATTTAAACAGCAAAATAATATGACAACGGAAGTAGATAGTCTTGTTTCACAGTAATATACATTTATAGAGTCAGAGATATTGCCAGTTGTCAAATTATACATAAATATGACAAACAAAAGCATGTTCATTTGTTATTATTAAAGGTGCGGTGATACCTTAGTACTCCAGAATGGTAACGCATGAGTGGCACCACGGGTGTCACGTGATAACGTGATATCCGTCGTGCCATTCGTGTATATAGGCGACGGCTATCACTTATCAGATGGGCCGTCAGTTGATTGCTATTTCAGTTACAATAAAAAGAAATAGTGGGAAAACATTGACGTCATATGGTCCGGCCTCCATCAAAGGCGGAGCCGCCAATTAATGATAGGAAGGGGACATAGGCAAGTTTGTTAGTGTAAATTTGTGGCTGAAAGCCACAATGCTAACAATCTAACAATCCCAACATATCACGATATTCTTATCTCTGATCTCTTAATTCTGATATAACATACACAATAAATCAAACCCTAAATTTTAAGTAAATCCTATCACAATACATAAATGAAAAACGCGTCCAAAACGATTAGACCACTTTCTGGTATCTTTATTTGTAATCGTGATAATGATAACGGTTTTTGTTGGCGGACACCAGTCGAGCATGGTGAGTTAACCCATCGTGGCCAATTCAACTGGAATTAACCTCAATGGTTTCCAGGACGGGCCACGTTCAGAAGTTGAACTGTCATGCTAGCAATGGGATAAACAGTCCACATTACTAGAAATGCCCTTCCTCCCCTCTTCTCTTTTGAGATAACACACAGTAGTTTTTTTGCAATGATACAAATTAATGGACGATGTAGGGACATCTTCTATATACAGACAGCGATAAGGTACATTTTTAATATAAATATATATGTACAGGTGACGTCAATGTTAGTCCGCACTCAATACTATTGTAAGTTATATTGTGACTAATACCTGGCAAGTGAGAGCAATAAGTTGAGAAACTTTTATAGAAACGGCATGAACGGTATGGTAGCGCTTAATATAACAAGCAAACAAATGATTTTAATATATATATATATAAGACTGTGAAAATTTGTCGCTCGTGCGACGCCGCTGTGACTCGACACATCGCTCGATTAATAATGCATTAACTCAGAAATTAAATATTGCAAAATCGACTTTAAATTTTTACGTTTTAAAGCTGATTTTACCGTGAAGATTTTATGAGTTATTGCATTCTGTTATTAATAGGGCGACATGCTGAGTGCCCACGTCGCCAGTGTCCCTAATCTACCAGTAAATGCCTTCAGCAACAATAAGGGGCTGTCCTGAATTAAAGTGTTCAAAACAGCTGTTTTATTTTTTGTTTTTTTTTTCTTCAAGGAATAGTTATAAAGTTTTATAAGTCTATTTCATGTGTGTTTTGTCGCTACAGTCTTTAATCTGTGGTAATGATCGATCTCGCAATTCCTAGATATAAAAAATAAAATATCAAATTACATATTTTTCTTCTCTGGTACACGCAAATTTGGAAAATTGCGAAAATATAAAGCAGAAAAATATCATGTATAGACAATTGGCTAATCATATATTCTCGATCCATGTCCTGATCCTTCTACTACGTCTGCAATCCTCATTTTTAATATTTTTTAATCAAAAAGAGATTATTTTTAACATTTTAATTCAGGACATCTCCTTAAGTAACTAGAATAAACATATAGATACGTTTGAATAGTCACGCTAAACACCATTATACATAACGACCGGTCCAGAAATATACGATCGGGCTGTTGAATGAAATACTAATTCGTAATCACATAATGCCGATGACAATGTAATTTATTTAATGAACGCTTACAAACTGCGAATTCAAATAACCAACATGGCAAATTTGCCAGGAATTGATTGAGAGTACCATTCAATCAGTGGGTGGAAATCATGAGGGTCTTAGCCTTAGCGGTGTTCTCAGACTAAAGTCGTATCCGTCAGCCAAGAATTGGTATTCAGCCGCTCTATAAGTCCTCTGTAAGGGTTTGGAGTGCTATCTACAGTCGGTCCCTATCGTTCGGTGAAGTTGTAAAGGCTAGCTGCAGCATTAAACTAGTCGGAAAAAAATAGGGTTGGTATCGGAAACTTTTCCACCGAAGTGAATCATTATTGAAACCGAAAATTCGGTCGTACGCTCAAAACCAAATCTAAAGTTACTTACTCTGATACGATATTGAAATCTTCAAGAAAAGATCTTATTCCACCTTTGTATTTGCTATTAGTATACGCGTATATTTAAACAATTCAAGAATTTATGTGAGAGTGGTGCGTTTGGTTGTGGACTTACCTTCCTAGCTTTATTGGAGGAGAAATATATTTGCAAGATCACATGAAGTAGAGAGGCTTAACAGCTTAATGTGAAAATAATACAAAAAAAATTACGCTCCTACTAAAAACATCTGCAACCCGACTGTTATGGTAATCTATTTATTTTTAAATTAGAACATATGAGGAAGACAATATATTTCATTAATTGATAATGTTTATTAGACTTTTTAATAAGGGGCGTTAACGGCAGCAAACAGTTCCTAAGACCCGAGTACGTACTTAAATATTTGTATGTATATTTCTGGACCGGCGACATATATACACACGGTCGGTCATACCATTATATTTACACTTGGAGAAGCATACATTACGGTTGATGACGCTGGACCTGTGTTAGTTCAGAGTAATACTATTTACGAAGTGGAAACTTGTGCATTGGCTTAGAAAATAGGTCTGACGGGAGTTATTTCTTTAGCATATCAAATCAAAATCTTTATTCATATATGTCTATTACAGACACTTTAACGTAAGTCGCATAGAATTCCCCTGGTGTTGTCCCCTTTACTCGGGTAATTATTTATCATGCATATGCCGCAAGCTTGCTTGCTTCCTATGCTATAAAACAAAAATAAAGCAATCTATAATGACTCAAATTTACTGTCAGTTCGGAATATACGAGCCGAAAAGAACTGACATGAAATTCAGCTCTTTACTCTTTTCCAATGTTATTGAACAGCATTATAATAAAAAAGATATTATGAGTTGTTTCAGTAAATGAAACAATAAATATAATATATAAAGTAACATATATAAAAAAAAATATTATAAAAGATTCTATGAATTTGTAAAAACAATCGTGGTATATATGAATATTATTGTAAACTTTGTCAAAACATAGATTTAAAGGGTACTTGTTGTGTAATATGGAACTGTACGTCTATAGTTAGTAGTTATAGTTATATATATATTATATTAATGGAAACGTAGTTGTGGATAGTGATAAATTTAATACAATAGCAATAAACAATGAAAAGAACGTAGAATTAGAAGAAAGTAAAAAATATATATATTTTCTTATATACTTAATAGATTAGATGAAAACGTTGATCATATAAAATAGGTAACTTGCGCAAATAAATAAATAACATGTGACAGCGCCATCTAGTTCAAAAATGAGAGAAGTTTGTACTATAGGTACTAGACAACTGATGAGTATATTGTTAATATAGTTTGTCGGGTCTTAACATGAACAATTTAATGGTAAATATAGTATTTACCACGTGTCGACTAATGGTCGAGGGTAATTTAACGTCCTTAATTACGAAGCTGTAAACGGAGTTAATATTGCAATGGTTTGTGTTGAGAACTGAGTAATTATATTATAGTTATACTATTACTAGCAGACATGGTCATGCCCGGAAAAGCAACGCCACAATCGGGTTCAATTATGTTCTGGAACCATCCAGCAACCTGATGCCTAATTGCCTACAAAATTTGACCAAATCGGTCCAGCCGTTTAGCAAGAAAATATTATAGTTGTTACCTAACTAGTATGAAAGTACTAGATACAGTTTGAATTTTTTATGAATGATAAAGGAACGATGCTCACGCCCGACCTAACGGTATTCGCTGGCGGGGCTTTAATAGTAGGTGCTAAATGATTGAATAAATGAAATAGTCAAGATTAACCAAGAATTATTCATGACGGTTACGACCAGACGGTCGAAGGAGTGCTGAAGGATGGTTGAAGGAGTTTGCCCTGACATGATATAGGGGATTGTTATTAAAGGAGCCTGAAACTCCCGTTATTAACAATTCTATCCCCCCCAGTAGCATTAGACCTATGCTTCTAAAAACAAATGTACAAACAAAATTAAAAATGTGTACTGAACTAAAAGTTACTACTAAAACTGAATATAAACGACTGCAATAGTCATAAATAAATACTTTTTTTATACATAAATAATATATAGTATATAGAGAAAATAATATATATATACACAGAATAAAATAAATATGTATACAAATATTTAAATATAACTGCACTACCAGAACCGTCAGACCATCGAGGTAGCCAAGGTTTTGTTCATACTTATTATATTTCTATGCAACGGTTATACACCAAAATGGGCACTGGCTGCAAAGTTTCCACTCTGTATATAATGTAATCCTCTGGTTTTAGATTGCGCGAGATAGTGCTTGACTCTGCATTGCATATATATATATAAATTTATTAAAATTATATAAATTTATTGTCAAGTTTCAGGTATTAAGGTCGACTTTATTTTCGTAACTAAAATTGTTTGCGAAAGTATATATTGATATGAATCCTTTATGAATTATATATTCCTTTGTTGATAAAAACAACTAAGCTTCTACAATCGAAGAAACCGTTACCACTTCTATTTACATGTATATTTAGTTACATTATTGGGCCAAAAATGCCTTTAAAAATTTTTCACACTTTGCCATCTAGTCTCAAACCCATCAGGGCCTGTATAGTGAGTAACCATCGGACAAATATATTCCTTTTGAAAAGAAATACAAAAAATATGGTTTTAAAAATGAGCTAGACTCAAATTAGACTTTCACATTGTGACAACGACCTATTTTTAATAACGTTTCAACGTTTCTATAAATAATTTTAAATGCAGAGTCGCCGCGTATCTCATATATATTTATTCTTTGCAAAACATATAGATATTATTATATGATATTAGAGACTTTTAGTTATATTTATTAGAGAGTCACTGGAATATTTAAATCTGCACGCAGATGTGACGTTTAGAACATATTTTAACGAAATAGAAAAAAAATATTTATTTGTAAACACCGCCGGTGCGTAAACGGGCAATTTTTTTAGACGGTAGGATATTTTTAACGGAACAATTATTATTCTAATTACAATGTTTGAAGAGGAAATAATTTTAAGGTTATATAATGGTTTGTAATGAGGGTGCAATGAAAATGTATGCTTTTCTGATATTATATGAAAAGAAAAAAAAAATTTTGCAAATAAACGAATGTTATCATTTAAAATTACATCGCTGCATAAAATTGGAAAATGAAACCAACGTCATAACCATAAACGTCATTTTAAGGGAACCATTGATATCTACCGTTTTAAATTTGACGCGGTCATTATTTATACGTACAATTAGTAAAAATCATTAGCAAATATATCGGGAAGTCAATAAAAATAAAACGTGGTGAGAACCCGTCATTTTACTAATTATATTATTGATATCGCCTTGGCATAAATTTTCTTTTTTGATGTGGCCGTGTAATATAATATACCTTTTATACTTACTATGATAATATAACATTTAATAAAATAACTCTGGACAAATAAGCGCCATCTAGTCCCTGATTGACACTACTGACTACACTGCTAGAGACATTAAAATACATACATAATATACTTAAAGAACTTCCAGACCCAATAAACATAATAGTTTTTTTTAACTTTATTTATATGGTTAACCGGATCTTAACATTGACAGAGGATATGACATGTTATTTACTTAATCACCGCCCACTAATCTCTGTCTGCCCTATGGTCGACTACGAGAAAATGCCTTATGGTGTTAAATCTGCATCTACAAATCACCATCTACACCTTTATTTTTGTATTTGTGCATTAAATTCAATTAAATTCCTCGACGAGAAATAAGGTTACGTCAGATGATTCTTTTGCCTTGCGATATTTGACAGATGGTTTATCCAAGTGAGTACATTTGAAAGTGTGTTGTTTTATATCAAACGTCATGAACACTTACATTACATAAAAAATCCTGCAAAACATTGACGTGTTTTAACACTTAATAAGTATATTACGATACAAGTGCTTTATGATGGTTATAACACACGAGGCGGAATTTCAGTTTCAGCCCGTATGTAAGGCGAAGGCGTAATAGAGCCGAATGTGTTAAATACGCATGTTTATCGTACGACGTTTTTCAACACATTTGATTTTAAATAAACTCAACCATAAAACTGTGACGCACGCAGCTGCTTTCCCGCCGTTTTAGTTTTTTAAAATGCGCTGTCTAATGGCCGCCCCGCTCATCGGTCAGTTCAAAATTTGATAAAAAAACATAGCATATTATGGAATATAACTTCACTATTAAGCTGCTTTATATATCTGTGAAATTGGATGCACTTTACGAGCAAGTGTGTTGAAAAATACATTATACCATTCTTTAATACCGATTTGACTTTTGGAACATAATTCCATTTTCAAAGTTGTCCAATTATTTGATTTCTGGTGTAGTTTGAGTTCGACAAAATATTTGTTACAGTTTCAATTTGGAATTCTACTTAATTTATTGTAATTATTTATGTATCTAGTATAAAACATTCAACACACATCTTTTGTACTTTGTTTTGTATGTATTAACACAACCTAATACAGTGGGTTCTTGTTTTTGTTAATAAAGTCCGCTGGTGGATTACAGTCGCTCCATAACTTCGAAGAATCATCACTAACTACACTACAATTTGTTATCAACTCTGTGATTTATAACTATAAAAACAAAAAATAAAACATCTACACATTCTCATTTACCACCAAAATAATGAAATTCTCATTTGTATTTGTTATTTTTTTATTATTTGAATACTTACTAATAATATGTTTTATATATGGTTGTTTTCCTATGCTTGCTCTGGATTATGGTAATTATTATTATTAACTATGATTGACTTAGTATATTAAGTAGTAATGTCTGTGTGAATTGACTGAAAATCTCCCTCAGATAATAAGTGTATGGCAGTACCCTTCACTTCTCAATTGCGGCCCATAATCAATAATAATGACATTCCTGAACAATTCACACAACTCCATCTAGTCCCAAGCTAATCAGAACTTGGTTATGAGTACTATACTACTGTACTATATAAATACTTCAATACATTTTTTTAATACATACTTAATATACATAGAAAAGACCCACAACAAGAATTTACATTACTCTCATAAATAATAATGTTTGTACCGTGCGAGGAATCGAACCTGTGACTATTGGAAGTAAAGCGTTAAATAAACCACTACACCACTGAGGTTGAAATAATAAATGATAGAAAAGGTGATATGCTGTTTTAGACATTTAATATAACAGTGCGCATTGCTGGAAGTGAAATATGAAAATAAAATAGTAAAAGAATCTCTTCTAACGTGGATAAAGGAATATATAAAATTGCCGGTGAATTCAATTATAGGTAACAGGTTAGACAATTTGAATTGAATTTTGCACGTGTTTAGAATTTTTTAATTAGACTTGTTTTTTTTTTATACAATTGGAACGGAAAAGCAGTATGGACAGTCAGGATCCTAAAATGGAAGTGCTCCAACTGGCCACTATGATTTTGGAATTCGAAATGTTACATTATTGTGAGAAGAGTAATAAAAAGCTTACATCTTTATTTGCTAAATTATGTTGTTTTGGTTATGCATTTTATACGACACATTTTTTTATTTCATGAGGCAGTAGTATTTATTTTTATCACATGGGAGTGTTAGTTTAGTTATTTAGTTGAGTGATTTCAGTTGTTTCAAAATAAATTTTCACATAAACAGTAATATTCATATTTAAATATTTAAATTCTATTGACATTTTGGGAAAATATTGTGTGTGTAATATACGTACATATTGACAAAATAATCTGTCTAAATTTGCATGCCTAAACTAGTTTAATTGTATGTTTTGAGCATAATATTGTTTCATTTCACTTTTGTTTGTAGAAATAATGTTTATTAAAATAAACTCAAATTTAACCAAGTTTTAATCTTGATCACTTGGTTGCTGTTAGATCTGATAGATCAAATTGTAATTTACATGTTATACTTCATTTCAGGTCTTCTCCGTTACAAAGTAGACTTCCAATCGATGCAGTTGGACGATGAAGAAATCGACAATCTATACGACGTAGATGATTATTAGACGAAACGATCGCGGAGTCCAGAGTCTCACCGGGTGCCGAGTCTCGTCACCATCTGAGCGTCTGAGCCTCGTTGGGACTCCAACCGTGTCGGGACCTTAGCCTTATCGAGACCACGGCCTCGTTGGGACCCCAGCCCCGTCGGGGCCCTAGCCTCATCGCGGCCACGGCTTCGTTGGGATCTCAGCCTCATCGGGGCTCTGACCTCTGGGACTACAGCCTCGTCGAGACTCCAGCCTCGTTGAGACTCCAGCCTCGTTGGGATCTCAGCCTCATCAAGACCCTAGCCTCGTTGGGACCTCAGCCTCATTGAGGCCCTAGCCTCGTTGAGGCTTAAGGCTCGTCGGAGGGGCCTCGTTTTATACCGTGTAAGACTGCTTAATTAAACAACTTTGGAAACTAATACTATACTCGAAATTTAAGTAATTTAAAAAAAATGTTTGAAATACTAGACTGCGGATTTGTCAGTGTGTAGTTAACCGATATGTAGGTTTAATTAGAAAACTAATGTTTTTTTATATAATATCTGGTTATTGGCTGTATGGTATGATAATTTAAAAACAGATTGTGTGTTTGTACAACATTATCCGTAGTCGATGTATTTTATAGAATAATAACAAAATAAACTAAGAATAGTTAGAAGAAATTGGATATTGTAAGAAACTCAATTAGGATGTTTAATCGTACTAACTATTACGTGTTTCAGACGTATCCTGTTGTCAATTGTATTAATATTGTTATAGTTTTGTATCGATTTCCAAATGTGAAATTATAAATGTCTAGTTGGCGCCTGCACGTGTTATTATAAAATTGTATATAGTTAACGTAAGTTACAAAAATATGCTCAATTGTAGAAGTTGAGTGTTTATGAATTCTAAATATTTGTATGTGGTGGATTTAAGAAGAATCCGTTTGTTATGACATCGCTCAGAAGTGACGAGCTCACATGTTTGTTTCAATATCGGTGGTCAAGCGGTTTAGCACTCCGCTCTACATCCGATGGTCGCGGGTTCGATTCCTTGCACGGTCTAATCATTTGGATGTGTGTTTGTATTGGTCTGGTTGTTTTTTTATATACGAGTATATTATGTGTATATTTACAAAAAATATAAATATCAGTTGTCTGGTACCTTTAATAGAAGATCCGCTTAGATTGGGACTAGATGGCGCTGTGTGTTTTTTACTCAGTCTTCTGCATTGGAGGGTATACGCCTATCGTCCAGTGAAATTATGACGGCCAGCTGCGACAACAGCATTAGTAGTCCGAAAAAAAAGTACCTAAAAAAACCTGTATTCAAGGTTAAATGGTAAAATATGGGAGTAAATTACTCAGACATGGCAATAATTACAACTGGTGATGACGTGATGACATGATATCTGTGATAGGTGATAGTTGTCACCATCAAGTGTCCACCTGATTGTTTGCTACTCGGGTACCAAAATAAAAGTATTCCATTGTCAATACGCGCCTTGCCATAATGAACGGATTCCTCTGTAAGTGTAGATACAAAATCGAACGCGTTATATTAAAGGCAGCCACCAGCGGTCACGGTATAAAACAATGCCACAACGATTGCATTGATCTCTGTGTCGTATTGTTATGAATGGATTAGAATAAGACATGTTTGGTAATGGAGCTGACTTTAAGTGCGTTATAAAAAACTAGCTGACCTGCGCAACTTCGTCTGCGTATCATTTTACAATATTTTTCATTGCAGCTCCCCTCCTATTGGTCGTAGCGTAATGTTATATAGCTGAAAGCCTTCCTCGATAAATGGACTATCCAACCCAAAGAAATTTTCAATTCGAACCAATAGTTTCTGATATTAGTGCGTTCAGACAAACAACCTCTTCTGTTTGTCGTTCTTGTTATTATAAATAATTTATTTTATTTAATTCAGGCTACATGGCCCATCATAAATACCTTATAGACTAATATGCATAGGAAATAATAATAAAATATTAATTCAAATTGGATCTATGGTCACAGCACCGACGACGGAAATCTGCCACGGTAGACCACACCTTTGGGCCAGTAGTCCTCCGCGTCACTCTTATGGCCAGGTTACTTTTGGTCCGGATATAGACGACGATGTCGTGTTCCTACAATGTCTTGGATTATTGCAATAGGTTATTCAATAGGTAAATAGAACCTTCAAGAAGCTAGAAGAATTACTAACGATTCCCTTACCTGAGGCTGGTCAGCTGGGATTTACAGACATGAAAATATTATTATTATTATTGATACATGTTTTTCAGGATTCACAATTGTTAGTAATGTATCCTGAAAAGAGATTAAGTTTGCACTTAGTTTAAATATAAAGCACTTGTTACTATAGCTTCAATGTTACGCGACACAGTCTTCAATGTGGTCCATACGATGTTAATATCTTAACACTATGCAAACAATTATTATGTATTTAGTTTACGATTATATTAATTTAATTATAAAGGTTGCAACGGCCAATTTACAGGGTTCTGTAGCGAATTGCAAATACTTCAATTTTATACAAAATTATAATATTTTACGTATTAACTCTGTATTGTACACAGATAAAAAAGAATAAGAAAATTTATGTTAAATTTATGTCTTATAGACATGCGACAGACAGAACATAGCAATCTTTTTCAAGAAGGCTATATTAAAGTTTCTTAAGAGTCGGCAACGTGCTCGTGTCTCCCCTGCTTGAGTATACTGTGGACTACCGCAGTCTATGTACGGTAGTAGTCCATAGGCTACGGTAACCGTTTACCATCGGATGGGCCGTATGCTTGTTTGCCACCATCGTAGTATAAAAAAGACAATCTGCGTATATTTCTGTATTAATTGATATGGAATTTTAAATATATCTATCATAAATCTTTGTCTTCTTGGAAGATATCATTACATAGTATAAAATAATTTGCTGTCGCTCTCTGTCCGTCCTTATGTATGATCCATATTTAATAGATAGAGTAATTCAAGAGGAACGTTTATATGTATAATACATGTACACCCGGTAGCTAGTTATAAATAGTTACTTCTTTTCTATTGAAGTGTTAAAAATATGTTATTACTTGCTATTTGCTACGGAACCCTCAAATCGATGTGTTTTCACGCTATTGGTCGTTTTTTATCATATTTATTGTTTCAATTTTATGGGTAAGTCGACAATTGTGCGTTATGTGATATTTTTAAATATTACAACGGTGAAAACTTCTATATTTGTCTATTATTTTTAATTTATTAAATTTCCAGTTACCTTTATTCTCTATATATATATATATATATATGTATTCTGTCGACTTACCTCTTCACAAGTAGCAATTATTTATTTCGAATCCAATATTTATGATTGTAAAGTTTAATTTTCAATATCTTCGGTTTGCATTTTTTTTCTACGGTCATGCATTCCTAGACAAACCAAGGAACTGATATCTGTTAAGCCTTATGTATTTGCAAATAAGTCACAAAATTGAACGCAATGTGCCTTAAACGTTTTTGGTATGCGTCTTCCAATGTTTTTACGTTCGTTGTGTCTTGTTTGGTTATTGGACTTTCTGTATGTTATAAAATTAATTGCATATAACAAATCGTGTTATTTTTTTTCAATTTAAATAACCAATTTACATGTTACTGCTGGAGTAACGGACTTGTCACCGTGACAAATTTCAAAGTTACTCTCAATTCTATGGGAATATATGTTTAATTATATCCCATAATACCTGCAAACTTGAGACAATATTGTCATGATGACAAGTTGTCATCTGTATCTTCATTGCTTGTGCACCAATGTCATTAAACTCTAGGTATGACGAGCATTAAATTATATTACATGCATACATACGTGACAATTTGTCACCGTGACGTGACATATTGTCACGCATGTATGCATCTAATATAAATGCTTGTAAATTCATGTCACAGAAAAATCCATGTCATAAGTTTTAGTAAAATTGTAAATTTGAGAAATTATCACCCAACGTGTATTCGAGTAACTAAAGAGAAATCACGTATAGACAAATATATCTTTTGCTAAAGAATATTTTAATCCTTTGATGACCGACTGACAGTCCAATCTAAGTCTATTATTATCAATTTAAAGTCTAATCTTAAATGTTAGCATCTAACATTCGTTAGGGCACTAGATTAGCACTGTAATTTTTTCAATATGGAAATGTATAGGGCTGTATTCGCTGTGGACATAAAATCGCTCGAAAATATTTCTAATGACTGAATTGTCTATAAATAAATTCGAGGGAAAAAAATCACAATGTGGATTTACAACACAGATACTATTCATTCATAATGTTCTTTTACTTCCACAAAATTGGAGCCGCAGATATTTTCTACTATAAAATTATATATCGCTACTATATTTACTTTTTTATTGGGACAAAAACGTCGGTAAAGAAGGTTTTAGTTGAATGTTACTGATTAGAATAATTACCACGCAATGTTAACATTAGACGACTCTCTCTGAACTGTACGCAGTTATCAATAAAATGCTGTAGATAAAATATACTTTTGTTTTATTTTTTATCGGTGGTTACAGTTTTATATTAACTTGTAAATCAATTAACAAGAGTCGACTGCGCAATTAAAAATAGTAAGATAATTAAGTAACCTCTTTGGAAGTTAATAAGATTTTTTTAGCTTGCATCGAACTTCACACTTAACAGGATACTATCATGACTGATCCCAGTATTCCGAGTAGATCCCTATATCTGAATACAACGTGGCAGGAGGTGAGCTTAAAGCTGTCATACCAACTATCTGTGAAAATGTCATCGTATATTATCTAATTCTTTGTGAGTGAAACTTACACAGACCATTTTCTCTGGCCCACATTTTTATTATAGGTACCTGTATCTAAAGAACAATAATATCACTATTTTGGGCACTGAAATATATTTACAAAAAGAAAACTATGTAATAGATATAACAAATATACAAATTATCTCTAAAAGAAATAACTTCGGTACAGACGACCTGGGAGATAGAAGCTGGCAGCGTTGTAGGTGGTGCTGATGATGCTGAAATATTCTTTTTCTAATGTATGATTATTCTTCATCTGTCTCGGCAAACAGTAGGTTTACGCTACCAATAAAGAAGATAGTCCATCGTAACGAATTCAACAGTAAGTATACAGACTGACCTCGCGGAAGTCAACATGATACACTGCCAGCACAAGGGACACTAATTTCCATTACTAAACACCCCCTTCAAACAAATCTCATAATTATTGGTATTTTTATAGGTAAATAACAATATAAGACAGGCAATCGAAACGGTGATTAAATTTTTAGTTATTTACTTTGTTCATGCTACTAATTATCCATATAAATACCTCACAGACTAACATACATATGATATTATTCATGATTAACATAAATATAAATTGTCTGTGTGGTCATGGCACTGATGCAGCAATCAGACACGGTAGCGCCTATACACCATACCCTTCGGCCAGTAGTCCTCCTTCATGAAGGTGCTTAATATGACGGGTAGGAACTCGAGCCACAAACGCCTTGAAACTCGTTATGACTCGATTCCAGCTGCATCACCCTCAATGTAACGTTACTTTTAGTCCGTATGTAGTCGACAATGTCCTGCTCCTTAGTGGCGTAGTGTAGATGGGACAGGTACATTGCCGTGGTCGGTGTAGTAGCAGTTATTTGATGGAGTGTCAAGAAGGGAAATAAAAACTGACAATACTGTACCTATCTATGTATTTAGTGTGGACTTATTTTTAAATGTTTTCATTATTGGGTGTCAACATAATGTTTTCTTTTGTATTCATCTCTGTTTCAGTCATCTTGTTATTCACTTCCATACTTTTTCGAGGTAAAACGTTAGTATTAAACTTATTTTTAAACGAGTTATCTCGAAAAAGCCCTACTAAGCGTTACTTTCTTTCTTTTCTCCTCTACCCAAAGGTCGTCGGGAATAGTTCGCTTAAGCGATAGGGCCGCCTTTTGTACATATCTCTAAATATTATCTTTTCTTTTGTACTTTTTTGTTTGGTGCAATAAATAAATAATCGTCATTAAAAGTGTATGTGAGTTTTCTTATTTGGTACCTTCACAAAATACCGATTTCACGTAAATTGTCACAGACTAGTAAGATACATCTGATCTCGACACGAAGACAAAGAAATGAAAACTTTTACTATTTAGCTTTAAAGATCGATTGAATGGTGTGATTCTCTTTATTTAATAATGCACTCGTATTAAACGGAATGTGAAAGTACAATTGTCATCAACTCCGAATGGAATGGAAGATTTTTGATTGTATTATTTATAAAATATATTCAGTAATTTTGATACAAAAAAGGCAGTCGGCCTGTTTAAATTTTATTTTGACCCTTAATAAACCTTAATATTCCCTTCTTGAAAAACCCCATGATGTAGTCTCGTGAGAAAACTTTCATTGGAAGTTCATTCCACAATTTAAGTTTACGGGAAGGAAGCTCCTCTGAAACCGCATTGTCCGGGAACACAGGGTCTAGTGTGTGGGGATGAATTCCCTTATATAAATATTTCTCTCTTTCCATTACGACTGGCCATTTACAACTAAAACAAGATTCGACTTACCAAAAAAAAAAAAAAATCGCATCCTTCATTGATCTTTACTGTTCTCACATTGAACACATATTCCATAGAATATTTTCCATACATATCATATATCAATATACTTCCCTAATATACAGTTATTAGTTTTTTTGTGGGTCTATATTATTTGATTAACTAACAACTGTGATGAATTTACTACGATGCGACGCGAATGTGACCACACTTATTGCAATAAGATCTTTGATGGTGGAAATAGAGGTGATTGTGAAATGAAATCAGGATCTATACAGGTAATTTTAAACAAAATACGGTTTAACAAAACAATGTTTTGGTAGTAGGTAATGATGCAGTCTACTTGACCCTGACGGGTCTAAGTAGCGAATTCTGATAAAGGGCGAGCACAATAGATCTATGTATTTGTGATTTTTTATTCCTAAGGCTACTTTTTACCATCGCACCGCTCGCCATCGATAGGAAATTCAACTCCATACGCTGTAACCTAAGCGGTTTCAGAGGAGCTTCCTCCCGCGCACACTTAGATTGTGGAATGAACTACTTCCCGAGGTTTTCTCACGAGATTACAGCATAGGGATTTTCAAGAAGGGTATATTAAGGTTTCTTAAGGATCGGCACCACGTGTGGTCTGACTCCGATGTTTCAGCGTACATAGACTACGGTAAACGTTCACCGTCAAATGGCCCATATGTTTGTTTGCCATCATTCACTAATACTTAGTAAGTAGTATTAAATTACGAGGGTCTAAGATGTCTTGCCTCCGTGGGTACACTGTAATTTCACCACCATATCTCAACTTGAATTCGAAGCACAGCTTATTACGAAAGCTGCTTCACTACAGATAGAGACTGAGACGCAGACGACTTTATACCTTGATTGTTAGTAGCCTTATCAACAAGGACTGATAACAAATTTTAGTAAAGATTTGTTATCTACGATTGCCATCAAATTTTTAAAATTATATTGACAATAATCTTTACATAGAATAAATATGATACGGTTTGCCGTTTGTACATTGAAGGTATATTATTATTATTATTGGGTTTATCAACATCATACAAAACAAAATAAATAATCTTAGAATATTTGTCTGTATGTATGTGTGTTTGTGCATGGTAATCTCAGAAACTAATGGACTTTTATTTATTTTATTAAATAAAACATGATTGTGTAAAATCCCGGTATCTTACCACGCATTATTTATTTTTATTCAGTTCCAGATATTTTGCCAGTGTTTAGAACGGCCACGATCACTGGTACTCTGAAGAGCACCGAGTATATGGTAAATAAAATGTTTTAAATATATATTATTAATTAATAAAAATAAATAAGTACGGTAAGATGCCGTGATTTTTCCTAATTATATGTAGATATAAATAATGAACGCGTCACATTTAAAACACTATAAAATATGATACAAAGGTGGACTTAATGCTATACCATTGGGATGTGCTGAGATATTTGATTGCGGCTTGATTATTAGAAATAAATATACGTATAATTAATAAAAATAAAAAAACTAACTAATATATAAACGTGAAAGTATTAGGTACGGACGGATTTTATGATTATATGTTACACTTTCACGAAAAAACCACTGAACGGATTTTGATGAAACTAGCTTATACATTAGAATAACATATATGCCATAATTTAAAAAAAATTATGTAAATTGGGCTAAATATTAAGTAAGCGTGATGCATACGAAGTTGCACGGGTCAGCTATTATAACAGCTAGCACAACTATCATTACAGGCCCAATACAATATAATATAATAACAAAATTAAAATAAATATGTATATTAACTACAATTAATACAACTTTTTCTGAGGTAGACTGTAAGTCTGTGTTAGCGGTATGATTAGGGGCTTTATTTATATGCCAGTTTTGGTTGTAAGTTTATTCTAATAATAGTATTTTACAGCTATATATAGTAATGAAGAACAGTATACAAAAATTTGTGATCAGAAGTACAATAGTTGAAGAATGTCTCTAGAAGTCCTTTTAAAGTAGATAGATTTCCGCGCAAATGCAACGCGCCACAGATGCAGCCGCAGTAGGATGACGAGCGCGCCATGGCAGTATGCGCGATGTTATTAACAGTGTACTATGAGTATTAACAGTCTGTAAAATTTAAAGTATAGGAAGCCAAGACAATGATTCGTAGAATTTTTGTTTCTATGTCGTGTGCGTTTGTGCGCGAATCTCAGAAACGAGGTTAATTTTTCGCAGGTAGAATTTGTAAAAAGTTGTCTACGTGGGTACCTCAGTCTCACCAATTTCAAGCGTCAAGCAACTTTATTAGAAAGTCGTGTTTCTATTGTAGGGTGCAGATTAGTCAGTGAACTTAGAGGATAAGAGGCATGACATCTTAGTTCTCCGGATTGGCAACGTATGATATCATGATCACATGATATAGTGCTGTGTATTTATATGTATAGACGATGATTACCACTTACCATTAGATAGCCCCGTCAGCTTATTTGCCAATTTAATTTGATGGCCTCGGTGGTCTAGTGGTTTAGCACACCGCCTTACTTCCGATGGTCGCGGGTTCGATTCCTCGCACGGCACAAACATTTGTATTCATGAGTATTATTGTTTGTATCGGTCTGGTTGTTTTCTATGTATGTATTTACGAAAAGAAAATAATGTAAGTATCTATGTATTTGTATCAGTTGTCTAGTACCCATAACACAAGCTATAGCTAGTTTAACTTGGATCTAGAAGGAACTGTGTGAATTGTAAAAAAAATACATAAAATATCTACGGCTTGGCAGCGGAGCGATTTTCACTAATGTACTGTGGTAAGCTATGCTTGTAATTCAGTGTATGACTTTCATTGCAATCGGCTTACAAATAAAGAAGTTAGTGAGTTCAAAGTCACGGCATTATCTAGTAGTTAAGTAAAGTCTGTATGTACTGCCTATAAATTTACTACAACGTTAAGTATAATCATTAGATTAATATGTGAAACAAAAACTTTGTTCCCTTTTGTAAGAAAATTACGCGGACGGAGGAATATGAAATTTCGCACACTTAGATATACTTTATATGAAGGAGTGCATAATGTTAATATTTTTAAATTATGCATATAACATACATTAATTTCAGTTATAAATCAACTTTGCTATTTGGAAATTTGCATACAAAATTCTTAAAAATGCATATAATTCAGAACAATCATGTTTTGTTTGATTAATTGTAAGCAGAGTTTTTTAATAGGTATAAATGTTGTAGTTGCCTACAATTATGGTTGCACTTAGTAGGTATATTAAACATGGTATATATGTACCTAATGTCTTGGTGTAAACCTTGTTGGTGACTTAATAAATTTTAAAAATTAAAAGAAAAAAATCAATATTTATTTCAAAGAGCAACACGTAATTTCGTGCTCGTTCTTCTTGTGATGACTCTGCGTTCTGAAGAATGGTAGAATAAAAAAATATGACTATACAAAATGTTTGTATAAAGTTTATTTGAAATAACATTATTTATATTTTATTAAATCAATAAAAATATTACTCAAAATTCCATGTATTTGACAAAAAAGGATATGTACTTTTATATATTGTTAAAGTCTGTGGTCAGATTGAGAATTTATTAATATTTTTTTCTTTAATATTATTTGTCTATAGTCTTACTGAATGTCAAACATGAACATAATAAATTCACTAATTAAATTAATTATGGTTGAATTTCGACCAAGTCCACGATCACGAAGTGATCATCGAAGCGATCACTAGTAGTAAGAAGTAGGTATAGACACCTAATATTCCCAATTAGATAATTGTACAATATCAATGGAAATATAAATTATAAAGTATACAAAGATTATATTTTCCGTTATCTCGAATGAATAAAAAATGAGACAAACGTAAGCCCTTCTCGTTCGCGCAAGTAGCGCAGGTGTAGGTATAATATAACCGTTCAAAAATTTTCCATTGCGGCCGCACTGTACGGAAAAAAACTAAAAAGGTCGACGTACAAAAACTATGATGACGCAACTGTTTCGATTCGAAAGTGTATTTTTTACTCGTTCCGTATTTCAGGGCCGTACCTTTTTGTTTGATTAGACGCTTTAACGTAACTTCACTCAAATGGTCATTTGATATTGGCGTACCTACTATAAACTCAGTCTTGCTGTTCCTAAATATCGTTCAGAAAAAGTCAATGGGACTGGTATAAAAATTTACAATAAAATACCAAAGGTTATATTGGAATTACCCTTAAATAAATTTAAATAATATTTACTGAGCATAGCCTATTACTCACTAAACGATTACTTGAATAACGAGCTTGCATGGCAATAGTTGTTCATGCATGGGATTTTCATTTAAATTTAGACAACTATATAAATAAACATTGTAAATAAAGCAAAAAAAAAAAAAGAAATTCAATTGGGTTTCTTGTCAGTTCATCTCATTTGAATCTAGATACTGCACTGGACGGTAGGGAAGAAATATCATATAGATATCATAAGAATCTAATATAAAAAATTGTACATGTCCTACACGAATAAATGTTTTTTTAATTTGAAGTAGGTACGTGTATATTCTCAGATTTTTTTAAACTAAACTGTAATTTTGCTTTCTACACATAGTAAACTTTCTGGTGACTTTTTCTTAAATGTTGTGAACAGTTTTACCACAGCTGGACTGTAAAAACTCATCTGCGTATACCTCATACATCAATCTCACCTATACATTTTAGTCGTCTAGCGGCTTTCCTCGTAAGCTGTTATTAGGTTGTAGGATGCAATGAAGCACTGAAATTACAGGTAAGAGTCATGATATATTTATTCTCTGCAATGTTACTGGCAACTTGTCCACCATTCTTTTCATAAAGTTTGTATTTTTGATTTCTATTTTTATGTCACCTTTTGACTACAGTTACTTCTTCGCTGTGAGCCCTTTTGGGAAATATACACATTCATTACAATTATTAAAGATTTTTATTAATAACTAGCTGTACCGGCGACTTCGTCCGCGTGGAATTTAAATAAAAGTAGCCTAAGTTACTCCTTATTACATCAGCTACCTGTCAAAATACAATAAAAGTCCCGTCAAAATCTATCCACCCATTTCAGAGATTAGTCGGAACAAACAGACAGACAAAAAATATTTTGGTGTATGTACGGTATTTATATTCATATGCGAGTAGTAAAAAACTGTTATATTACAAACAGACACTCCAATTTTATTTATATGTATAGATATTCGGGTTCCCGCTGCAGTCACAACTGTTTTATCACAGCTAGACTGTAAAAAGTCGTCTGCGTGAATACATATAAATATTTTAGTCGCCTAGCGCTTTGTAAGCTGTCATTTGATTGTTGGGTGTAAGTAAACAGTGAAATTACAGGATAAGACGCATTTTAGGCGTCTTGACGGGTGTTAGGTATATGATAACGTGATGTCTGTACTGCTGTTCATGTATATAGGCGACGCTCACCGCTTATCATCAGCTGGAATGACAAACAGGCTATCTGTCATTCTAATTACATATATAAAAAAACTAAAATGTAAGCTATGGATGTTGGATGGATTGAATAAAACTGTTTCAAATTACTTTTTCAATTTGATTACAACTCCCTAGGCCTTTTTCTTAAATACTCACCATCTTCTTCCTACCTACTACTACCTACTCGCCTAAATTATATTAAGTGCCTGTTCTAGGGACATTGGACTGATTTTGGTCGTTTTATTTTAAGATTTTCTATTTTATTTTAAGTTTACTAATCATTTAATTAGATGTTAATTTATCTAAACATTACTTGCAGTCTTCTATATACTTAATAAAACTTAATTTTGCACTAATATTTTTTTAACTATGTACGGAAATTTAATACTTACTATGTTTTTGTCTTTAGCGACAATTTTCTTTTATTGGGGGATTTGGGCTATTATCAGGTACTAAAACATGTCACAGTTCGACCAGAATAGATCTATTGTGCTCGCAATTTTTCAAAGTTTGCTACCTAGACCCGTCAAGGACAAGAATTGAAGGATATGCTTAGGAGCGATGGTTTTTATCTCGTCAGGATAGAGTGTATACTTTCCAAAGGAGATATTTCAGTTATGAATTAGAACGAAACAAACACATAGGATGTGTAGTTGCGTTTCCTTCTGTTTGTCATGTCACATACTTGTACTTATATAAAATCCCATTATTATTCTATTAACGGCCTCAGTGGTCTAGCGGTTTAGCACGCCGCTTTACTACCGATGGTTGCGTGATCGATTCTCTGTACTAAAAAAATAGGATATAAATAAAAATACACACGCTACCCTTTTGGTCTTTATTGCACAATAAAAAGTGTACGAAAGGCGAGCTTAATGCCATAATATTAAAACCTTTATGTAAAAGTTCTTTATTCTTTATTCAAATAACGTACAAATATTACAAAATTTATTATACATTGGACCCCGCACTAGGCGAACCTGTATGTAGCACTGGGAGGAGTTGTAGGGTAGTGATGGCGAAAAACTGTGGCAATAATTCTATGTATATAACTAGCTATCCTCGCGAACGTTACAAGAATAGAGGTTGATTATAGAAGGGTGAAAATTTAAGGTTGTATGTATTTTTTAATGCCACATTATAAAAACTAAATGCTAGGGGTGGACAACCATTATCACTCAGGTGAATGAAAAATACATAGCCGATTCTCAGACCTACTGATTATGCATATGAAATTTCATACAAAATAGTTAAGAGGTGTCGAAGGAGTATGGTAACTAATATTATGACACGATAATTTTATACATAAGATATAAATAACTAAACAATAACTATGTACATATATAATTAAGTTCATTTACAGTAACAAACGTTACAAAGTAAGCTGGCAGATTGTCTGTTTATGTTTCATTCCAGCACAAACCATTCTGTATTAAGTAGAATTAAAATTAATTCATCATTTAAAACGTACTCACCATTTATTTTATTGT
This sequence comes from Achroia grisella, assembly GCF_030625045.1. Taxonomy (NCBI): domain Eukaryota; kingdom Metazoa; phylum Arthropoda; class Insecta; order Lepidoptera; family Pyralidae; genus Achroia; species Achroia grisella. Next base: position 41,680 of record NW_026712614.1, on the reverse strand, counting down.
CACATTTTAAAATTTATACACATGCCCACGTGTGGGGAAAACCTATGATTGGCCTGTCAAAATTGGCGAGGTTTATGTTATTCATAAATCATAGTTTATGAATTTTATATGTTTGACTAGTCACTCGCTCCGGCTTTACTCGGGTGCTCATAAATATCTGAGTATGAGAATTTGTTTATGTTAACATACATATAGCTCGTGTTATTCCGGAATGTTCCTTCTAAAAAGCTTTGAAAGAATGGAGGGGGTAGTGGTTGGCTGGACTGGCAAGTAGCAACAAGCAACATTACTAACAATCAGGCTTCCATGCGGTTCCTCCTGCCTCCTGGAATCAAACCATTATGATTAATTCCTCGTATATATTAACCGATCTTTATTAGGTACATTGATTGTGAAATAAAAAATATAATTGAGAAATCACGAATAAAATATATTTACTGTATATCCACAATATTTCCTTCAGACCTGACCTGGAATGAACCTATCATTCTATGGTCCGCCATTAGTGCCCCGCCAGCGTATACCGTTAGCGCAGGCGGGTGCACCATTCCATTATCATACAATAAAAAAATAAACAAAAAAAAAAACAACGAAAGAACTTCACAAATCGATTCAGTGGTTTCGGAGTTTCTTTTCCTCATAACATAATTTGCACTCTCACTTTATAAGATCAGTACCTATAGATTAAAAATTGTACATTTTTATTGCACTAAATCTAATTCGTGACTAGATTTAGAGAAGGGGGAAGGGAAATTTTAGTAATGTAGCCTAATAACCTAGCAATGTACCATTTCTGGTAGACCTCAACGCGGTACCTCATAGAAATCATCGTAATAAGTTCCTGAATTTATCACGATGTGCTAACTGTTCTAACCTAACCTAACCTAACCTTATCGGGGGAAAGGGGATTGTTAGTAATGTGGACTGATAACCCCATTGCTAGCAATGTACCATGTCAGGTCGACCTCCACGCGGTTCCCCCTGGAAACCATCGTGTTAAATTCCTGGTGAATTTGTCACGATGGGCTAACTGATCTGACCTCATGCTCATCTTATCATCCTCCACTGGTGCCCCGACAGCGTATACCGTTAGTGCAGGCGGGTACACCATTCTATTATTATCTATTAATACATGTGGCAACGGCAGTGACTATATTGTAGGAGAGTATAAATAAATAACTTACCAACCCTTAGCCATATATTTCAGTACTAGCTGATCCCGCGTTACATTTCAATAAAAAATATAGCCCACGTATTATTCTGATGCATAAGCTATATTACTGTAAAGTTTCACCAAAATCCGTTTAGTGGTTTCTGCATGAATAAGTAACACAAACATCCATACTTACAAACTTTGGCGTTTATAATATTAATATTTGATACAGCAATAGAAAAACAATACATAGAATATATTATGTTAAAAATTGTAAAAAAAACCTAGTTCAAAATATGTAAAATATAAAACGAGACCTGTCGCCAACAATCTATAAAAAAACTAATTTCAGAGAATAGCACATTTAAACAAACTTACAAATTCTTCAATATTATTTATTAATACATTATTCAATAGGTCAAAATACGTGGTTATTTTATTTTTTAAAAAGTAGCTTCTGTTAAATCTTTAAATTAATAATATAGATCAGAAATATCTATCCAAAAAGAACTCTGAAACTCAAAAGATCGCATAAATATATTTTATTGTTCATAGAGATACGAAATATCGCTTGTTTTGCATAAGTTTATGTATGCATAGTAGGAATTTGGAAAATTACATGAAATGCAGTGGTTGTCAAATATTGTAATCTTAAAAATATTACAAACGCGAAAGTTTGTGAGTATGGATGTTTGTTACTCTATCATACAAAAACTACTGAACGGATTTGGATGAAACTTTACAATAATATAGCTTATACACGAGTAGTTAATAATAATGAGTAATATTGTACTCATAACACAAGCTCTGCTTAATGTGGGACTTAATGACGTGTGAAGTTTCCAGAGCACTTATTATTTATATATATGTATGTGAAAATGTATAAGTTTGTCTGTTTACCTGTTACCTCTTCACAACTAAACCGCTGAACGGATCTTAATGAAATTTGACGTGAAGTTGAAGTTGTTGGCAGTCAGGCCATCATTCCTTTTATAAATTTTTATATAATTTTATATATTGTTTTATATATATATACCGCTTCTTTATGTCATTTTAGACTTTATTGTGAACCCATTTGAGACGAATACACATATAATTATTTATTGTTTTTAACCGACATTAAAAAAGGAGGAGGAGGTTCTAGAAACATTCGTATTTTTTAACGTTTCTTTTTTCAAAACTCCATCTTTTATAAACTATTTGAATAAAAACTTTTTTTTTAATTCATAGAGTATACTTTCAAATTGTTAGTTTTTTTTTAGTGTTAGAGTCCGTTTTCTTTTAAGATATGTTTTTTTTAAATAATAATGCATTTATTTCACTCCAAACATAGATGGATTGTAATCTCTGGTTTAGATAGACAGAAACACATACATAATACGGTCTAAAATATAATTTAAAATCTAAACCTATAGTCGATAATAATCATTACATAGTATAAAACAAAGTCGCTGTCGCTGTCGCTGTCTGTCCGTCCCTATGTATGCTTAAATCTTTAAAACTACACAACGGATTTTGAAGCGATTTTTTTTAATAGATAGTTTTTTTTTATAACACGGGACAAATGAGCATGCGGCTCACCTGATGATAAGTGATTACCGCCGCCCATGAGCACCCGCAACACCAGGGAATTGCAAGTACGTGGTCGGCCTTTTAAAAAGGAATAAGCTCTTTTCTTGAAGGTTTCAATATCGTATCGGTATGGAAATACCATTGCTGGAAGGTGATTCCACAATGTGGTTGAGCGAGGCAAAAAGTTTCTAGAAAACCGCACTGTGGAAGACCGCCATACATCCAGATGATCAGGATGGTTTTTCAGTTTCTGGCGTGTGGTACGGTGGTGAAACTCAGCAGCTGGTATTAATTCGAACAATTCCTCAGAACAATAATAAATACAGTGATTTAAGATAAGGTTTATGTATAATACATCTACGTGTGAATCCGCGGCGAGTAGCTAGTTAATAAATATATGAAATGAAAGAAATAATACTTATTGCCGGCTTCAGTGGTCTGGAGGTTCAGCACACCGCCTGATTGCCAATGGTCGCGGTTTCAATTCCTTGAAAAACTTTTATACCATCATAAACTCATGAATAAGAGTATGGTTGTTTGTAACGAGTGTGAAACCATTAGAACACGACCTCTACAGTATGACAGTAACCATATTTTTTATTCATTTATTTAACTTCAATGAACACAATACAAAATCCTTTTTGCGGAGTTAACACTGTTTATTTCAGGCTACATGGCCCATATTATAAATACCTTATAGACTAACATATATATATTAATAATAAAATAATAATGTTGTCCATGTAGCATTCTCTACCAGTCGATCACAGCTTTTACAGAGAATAATTGTTAGATGTGCAAATATAATTAAATATTAATATTACTGATATTACATAATATTTGTCATTTAAATAAAAAATAATAATTTAATGTAAGATATATTTGTGGGTAATAACTTTGAGAACAACTGGCTGTCTCTCATTCATATTTTATGCATAACTATAATTGAGTCCTCACAAGGCTTGTAAATTTATAAAATACCGGTGTGTTAGAATTGATGATATATTTTATTGTTTCTATTAGTTCCGGGTCAACTTTATGTAAACTAATATCATAAATAGGAAAGATTTGTACGTTTGTAACTCAAGAACAAGTAAGTTTTTTTTTATATAAGTAGATAAATAACCCTAGACAATTAACACAGCGCCATCCAGTCCCACGGTAAGCAGAACTTTTTGTAAATACATACATATTCTACATAGAAAACACCCAGACCGATACAAAAAATCATATTCATGAATACAAATGTTTGTGCCGTGCGAGGGATCGAACACGCGACCATTGCAATTGAAGCGGTGTGCTAGACCGCTAGACCACCGAGGCCGTTATATACCGGTTACAGTACATATAAATATTGAAATTGTTATGAATTTTCAGAATAACAAAAGAATCCTTTACATTTGTTAAATTTCGCCAAAATTATATTAAAAATTACAGACTATGTTACTCTGATGTGTAAGCTATATTTTTTTTTTTTCGGACTACTCTAATGCTGTTGGCCGTAGCTGGCCTTTACAGCTTCACCGGACGTTATGGGGCGAGTGCAGATGGCACTCCAAACCCGCGGAAGGACTTATGGAGCGGCTGAAGGCCAACTCCTGCCCGACGGATACGACTTTAGTCTGAGGGCACCACTAGGGGTTCGAACCTCGGCTCAGGCCGTCGTAATTTCGATCCCCGTTTGAATTGGACGGGGGACCGATCGGAGGGGCGCCGGTGTGGAGCGCCCGGGCGCGCGCAGGCGCCCGGTTGAATGCGCGATATTGTGTGTTTGAGGTCGTCGTCTTCGCCGGCGAGGACGGTGTCGTGTGTGTGTGTAAAAGTGTGGTCGGGGTGGAACGGGTGGGCCCGTGGGGAGGTTACCTGCCGTTATGGGGTCGTCGGGGTCAATGAGAACGTGCCTCGGGCGACGTTGTCGCGTATGTCGGATATTACTCCTCGGTGCGTAGTCGACCGCACTGACTATAAGCGGATTAGGGTGGGATTGGGCAGAGTCGAAGTAGCGTCGAGACGCTTCCTTCATAAACTGCTTGATGGAGGGCAGATTAAGATCGCGGTGGAGATCTACGCTGCGAACGAACCACGGCGCACCGGTGGCTCGACGCAGAAACCTATTCTGTATGATTAAACAGTAGGGTATGTGGGCGAATAGGGACTAGCGTAGGTCATGATGGGATGGATGCAAGCCTTGTATAATGTCAGCTTGTTGCGAAGCGACATTTTACTGTGCTTGTTAATAAAAGGATAGAGTCGCCCTAGTATAAAGGCGGCTCGGTCGCGGACACGCTTGATGTGAGGACGAAACGTTAGTTTCCTATCTAGGGTGCCACCGAGATATTTCATTTTCGAAACCCACGGGATGTTTTGGCCGAATAGTTCGATCGGGTGATTCATAGAGTCGAATTCCCTGCTAAAGTACACTGCTGCACTTTTTTCGGGATTGACTTCTATGCGCCACCGACGGAACCATTCGCCCAGTATCGTTACGGCTTTCTGAAGCCGTCTGGCTATTGTCGCACGGGACTTGGCGGATGTAAAGAGAGCCGTGTCATCGGCAAACAGCGATATTTCGACTTTTAAGTCGGAGAATTTGGGGATGTCGTTGGTGTACAACGAGTAGAGCATCGGAGAGAGGACGGCGCCCTGAGGGACGCCGGCTCGTATGGGGTGCGGGTCGGATAACGCTCCGTTTATACGGTAGCGATAAGAGCGATTCGACAGGAAATCTCGTACAATGAGTACTAGCCTGTCGGGGACACCTAATTGATGAAGCTTGTAAATCAAGCCGTTGTGCCAGACTTTATCGAAAGCCTTAGCCACATCGAAAAATAGGACGCCTGTACCGCCTTTGGGGGTGTAAGCTATATTACTGATATTTTGGAAAATATAATGTATGCCAGCAAAAAAGAGTTCGTTAATTTTAATTTTTTTTTTGTAGAAACACTTAAAATTCATATGCGCTGACAATATTATGTGATTGCACTAAGAATGATGCGTAGCTGTTTATATGTTGATTATCGCACGCCGTTTACTTGTTACTGTGTAATTATTTTTGCAAAAAAAAATCTATTCAAAAGAGCAACACACAAGTTTCTTGCTTATTCAAATTCAATTTCAAATTAAAAAATCATTTCTTCATGTAGGATATTTTAGCCGCTTATGAACGACAACTTTTTACGTTATAATTTTTTTTCCACTGCCGTCCAGGATTTTTTTTATATATATTATAGATAAGTCTGCGTTCTGAACGAGAAGTAGAATAAAAAATATGACTTTTGAAAACTGCTTGTACTTTACTGCTAGTTTATTTGACAAAAAAATATTTTTATTTCTATTTCAAAATCCTGTATGTTGAGTAGTTTTTGCGTGAAAGAGGAACAAATCATCCATACTCAAAAACTTTTGCGTTTATAATATTAGTTAAAAAATATAGGTGGCGTCTTGATATATTGATATTCTGTTGGATATATCCAATTTTATTTTATGTATTTGTGTATTATATAGATATTAACAGTATAAGTACAGGTATAAATAAAATCGGAGTGTCTATTTGTAATATAGAAATAAAGTTTTTTCCTACATGCAATATAAATACCATACATGCACCTAAATACCATTTTTTTTATTTTTGTATGTCTGTCTGTTTGTTCCGGCTAATCTCTGAAATGGCTGGACCGATTTTAACGGGACTTATTTTGGCAGGTAGCTGATGAAATAGGGAGTAACTTAGGCTATTTTTATTTTAGAAAAAATCTTTTATTATAGAAAAATATAGTTAAATTCCACGCGGACGAAGTCGCTGGAACTACTAGTATGTTATAAACTTAGGATACCACGTGGTCATATGACGTACACGTCTTCAGAAAGTTTTGCATTTATAATATTAGTAGGATTCGAACACTGGTACTTTTAATCTCGAAGTGGGTCCTCAGGTTCTGGTTACGACGTCATTGATGGGCCCGTATTTAAGCGTATTCTCGGAAACTACATGAGGTTATTCAACCTCTTAAATATTTCATTTTATTCATAATACATTCATATCAAACTGGTTTCGGTAATGTAGAGAAAAAAACTGCTTAAGAGTGCTTGGTTCTCGAATGATAGGATTCCGTATAATGTGTTCAATATATTAGAGATCATTATTTATTTTGGGATATGCTGTATTTTTTTTAATAGAATGATGCACCGGCCTGTACTAATGCTGTACGCTTGCAGGATACCAGTAGCGCATGATGATAAGAGCATGCTGTAAGATATGCTGTAGTTTAGATCAGGGATGTTATGGATATGAAATTTCGGATACGGATAGGTTTTGGGATATAGGAATGACTATTATACCGGATACGGATGCGGATATGAAATTATTTCGGATTATCAGTTAGTTTCAGATATTATTTTTTTAAGGAATTTCAAAAGAAAATTACAAATAGCTAAAAAAATGGTTACATAACGTGTCTCAATTAGGCTCCGCCCCTATTCGATATTATCCGGAACTTTTATTTCGGATTCGGTTACGGTTACGAATATTTTTTTATATCGGATATCCGATATTTTCGGTTACGGTTACGGAGGTCCCTAACATTCTTGGTTTAGATTACTACCTTTATTAATAAAAAAATCGTATCAATTAAAATACACAGTATTTTAATTCATAACTTTTATACATTTAAGACACGCGGATACTATACCAGTGGGAAATTGAGGGAATAAATAATACACACTTATTTTTTATTTGTTATTTTATATATTATTATTATTATTATTTCATTTTTTATACGTACTTATTTCAACTACAATAACTGAGAATTTGAGAAGCAATTGATCAAGCTGCCTCTCTGAATTGCATGCTTTATCTTTACATACTATAAAACTTCCATTTCTGTTCCGCTTGCACTATCTGTTTACTTAGATGTTTTAAACTACGCAACGGATTTTAATATACATAGTTTTGAGCAATAGATAGAGTGATTCAGGAGGAACGTTTAGATGTGTAGTGCATGTATAACCGTGAGAAGCCGAGGTGGGGTATCTAGTAATATATAAACCATTATTTGAAAACACCGTTGTTTGTTTGTGGGTACAACACACACCTAAAAATCTGAGTCTACCCCCCCGTCCCGCCGCTCCCCCGGCCCGTCACAATTTAGTTTTTGGTATCCGTTAGGCGGGAGTTGGCTTTTAGCTGCTACATAAGCCCTTCCGCGGGCTTGGAGTTCCATCTGCACTCGCCCACTATCGTCCGCTGAAGCTGTAAAAGCCAGCAGTGGCCAACAGCATCAGAGTAATCCGAAACACAAGGTGTGTCCCCCTCCCCCTCGGCCAGATGCTGTACGAAACGAAACAATCATGGGTGCACCGTGATCGTTTCTTTCAACAAATGCTCAATTACTCACAATTACTATGATTCTGTTTTATCTATACCACTGCGGAACCCTAAACATTTATTATTCATAACCGCTTGCGTAGTTAATAGTGATGTATAAATTGCAAATGAGATTCAACATTTTTTCTGAATAAAAAAATAATATTGTTTACTATATAAGTACCAAATTTAAAAAATAGTCATATTTTATTTGCTTAATGTGTTCAGTCAAGTCATTATCCAGTGTGTATTGAATTAATCATGACACTTCAAATTTGTTACGTCTATACTATATTATGTCGTCGTTCGTGGAGATCTTTGGGGGAGGCCTATGTCCAGCAGTGGACGTCTTCCGGGCTGCGATGATGATACTATATTATATTGATATTGTGTTTTATAATTGATGGGGGTTATGCACGAATATAGTTTTAGTCCCTTCCAATCGATTCCCCGGCCAATTCGAACGGGAATCGAAATTACGACAGCTTGAGTCGAGGTTCGAACCCTAGCGGTATCCTCAAACTAAAGTCCAATTCCAGACTGACGGATACACCGTCAGTCTGGAATTGGCCTTCAGCTGCTCCATAAGTCCTTCCGCGTGTTAGTGCCATTTGCACTCGCACTCTATAGTTCGGTGAATCTGTAAAGTATTAGAATAGTTCGAAAAAAAATAGTCCTGGACAATTTTCCATCGAAGTGAATCGATATTGAAATAGAAAACTGGGTTGTATGCTCAAAACCAAATTTGAAATAACTTCTTCATATAAGATATTTAGAAGGCATTCTAGAAAAGAGCTTTGTCGTCCTTAACGAGCCTGTCAACTCACCTGTAATTCCTTGGTATTGCAGGTGCTGATGGACAATCATTTATTTAAGAAAATACTTTACCTTAAATTTTGGATAAATGATACAGCAACGCGCATGTAACACCCCTGGTGTTTCAGGCGTCCATAGGCTACGGTAACCGTTTACCATCAGATGGGCCGTATGCTTGTTTGCCACCTACATAGTATAAAAAATATCTTATTTATACTTCCGAAAAACAAAAGTACTTTTAACGCTTTAATTCTCAAATGATCATGAGTCCACTGTTCTAGACGAGATAATTTATTTAAAACGATGTAAATATATAAATTATTGTTAAAATAGTAATTACAATAAAATTAACTCAGCTCGGTCTAAATCCGTTGCGAAATTTAAACAAAAAACGTATTAAAATAGCTGATTTGCAAAATAAGAAAAAAAAAGATACAGTCATTGAAAAACACCATCGACCTTCGTTTGCGTGGCCTCGTCTCGAATACAAGATACAATTGTTTTTAATAAAACTCTATTTTATGCGTAAACAAAATAGGATTTTGTTGTTTTTACTTGATGCGACGGAAGAGCAAAGCTAAAGGATTTCACAAATCCAATTCATATTTCAATAGTCGTGTTTAATATTGTGATTAGAATTTCAAACCGACTAACAGCCCATTGTTGGTAAGTGGTAACCGTCGCCTATATACATGAACACTATCCTTAGGATATACTGTACTGTTTATGTACATATGTATATAAGAAACTGTTGCCAATGACCATCAAAAGACGCGTCAGTGTTGCCTTTCCAGTCAAAAAAACAAACCATTGCTTATAAGAATATTCTTCAATTCTTGTCCCTGATGGTGATGGGTTGTAGGTAGGTGAACTCTGAAAAAAGTGAGCACAATAGATCGACACCTGACAATAGCCCAAAACCCTCAATTAAAAAAACCGTCATAAATACCTTTGCCTATATACATTAACAGCAGTCGTAATGTTCGCCTTTTTTTTTTTTAGATCCTCAACAAACTCTGATTATTAAATAATGTCGCAACAACAGACTATAGCAGTGTCTGTTCCAACCTTGACATTAGTAAAATCATCCAAAACCCCGATGTAGCCACAGTTAAAAAAAAATGATACACAGTTTGTTTTCGAGCCGAATTTTACCGGAAGAAAAATTCGGTGGTGAGCTAATTTTGGCGGGCGTTATATCTGTTTAGAAGCGCAAAGGACCTGCATAATTTAGTCTTGCCTTTTTATAGCCAGACTACCCGACGAACACAAGGACTTCATCCTTATGTCGTGAAATTTCTACCTATTCGCATCGTCATTTTTAATATGGACTGCTAAAGAGTGGCACACACTTCCAGGTTGCGTGTTCCATGAGAAATTTCCGGATTCTACAAGTCTATCGTGAACAGATTTCTTCTAGGTAAGCGCGCTACATCCTCGGGTTCGCCATCATTCCCTACCAGATGAGGTAAGACCAAGCGCAAATCTATTTTAATAAAACTAGGCACTGGCCCCGGCTTCGCACGGGGGGTATACATGTATTAAACATAGAAACCTTCCTCTTGAATCACTACCTATTAAAAAAACCGCGTCAAAATCCGTTGCGTAGTTTTAATGATTTTAGCATACATAGGGACGGACAGACAGCGATAGCGACTTTGCGTTGTACTATGTAATGTTAAAAATTCCCATTATTTTTACTAATATAACAAATGTGAAAGTAGGGATGTTTGTTACGCTTTCACGCAAAAACTACTGAACCGATCATCATGAAATTTTGTACACATGTTCTTGGAGGTATTAGAATGAATATAGGATAAATTTTATTTAAAATAACATATTTTGTATAAAATAAAAAAAATAAAATATCAACATTTTACTACTTAAGCTAATTGAATCTAGCCAGTGAAGCCAGCCGTAATGAAGTTATGGAATCGAAGCGTAAAAGCTAATAAAACACTAAATTTATCCACAAACCTTTACGAAAAATACTACTGAAACTAGACAATACCTTTGCTTGTCATTTTTTAATAAGTGGTGCTCAGTCTGGGGACCCAACTGAGTTTTTTTTAACTATTCTAATGTTGTTGACCGTTATTTTATAGCTGAACCGACTATTGGAGGGCGTTTTATGGAACTGTAAATAGACAATGCTCGTGCTTGTTTTATTTTAATAACTGGTGCTCAGTCTGGGGATCCAACTGAAATTTTCGAACTATTCTAATTTTACCGAAAGATAGGGGGCGAGTTCAGAGGGCACTCCAAACTCGCAGAGGACTTATGGATTAGCTGAAGATCAACTCCTAAGCCACCTGAGATGCATCGCTGTTCTACATATATAGTCATACATGAAGAGTGCCATGCATAAGCATGTAACGGCTCTAGAATCCTCATGCATTACCATTCCGAAGAAGATAGGTGCCGTGCGTTCATAGACTGTAATATATATTTTAAATTAAAATTCTATATTTGTGAAGTACAGGGAACAAAGTTTTTAGAATAAATTTATTTATTTATTCAACCGACACAATGTAATTTGTGTATATTTTATTGTGTATTGCATACAAGATCTAAATTCTTTTTCTGCAATTATGAGTACAAATATGTGATCTAATTACATTGTTTTTACATTTTCATGATATATATTATTAAAGATTATTTTTTGAAAGATTACATAAATAGTTAATCTTCGTCTGTGTCTTTGAAAGTTTGTGAAATTCATACTTATTAATAACTATTATATTAATAACTTTCAAATTCTTAATTCACTACTAAATTTTGGTCCGTCAACAGAACTTTATGATTATTTTTTTATTTAATATATAAAATTCTCGGATCAGTGTTTGTAACAAAACTCCTCCAAAACGGCTTAACCGGCTCTTATGAAATTTTTGATTGATATTTAGTTGGTCTGAGAATAGGACGTAAGCTATTTTTTATAGCCCTAAGTGATAAGGGTGAACCACCCTTATCACTTTTTTTTATGATTCGGCATTACACAATTTACTCGTACATGCAACCCTAAATTTTGACCCTTCTACCATCTACCTTTATTTTTATTAGCGATTTTAATTTACATGACCGTTACAGCCTTTGCTGGGTCATAAAGTATAACAAAAGTATTCAATCTTTTAACAAAAACTTTGTACCCATTTTTACGAAAATTGCGTGGACGGTGGAGTACCTATGAAATTTCACAAAGCTATAGTTGAAGTATATAGTGAAGGAGTGTCGATTGCTAATATTTTTACTCATTTATGAAAAAAAAACAATAAACAATCGTTCATCATATCATAGACAATAGAACCTTAATAATGTTCAAACTTAAATTTTATTTATAGTCGTAGTATAAAATAATCTATGGCTATCTACATTATTCACTATTATGATATTGTCTAAGCAGTATAAGTCAGGTTAATCTCCCCGCAGGCAGCGCCGCGAGACAACCTAGTATGCAGTAAACAGGCGAAATCCATGACCCTTAGCGTGTGTTACATTCCATAGCGGAGAACAGTTAGGCGCGAACTTTGAAAAGGCTTAATCGGCTACGATGCTACAAGAAATTGCCTCGAGCGGCCGTAATGTCGTTACGTGGTCGGCCAGCCATACGATAATGAACTCGGTCTAAAAATAGCACCAAAATATGTAACCGTCTATTTTTAGAAATGGACAACGGTACTAAATGTACGGTTTGCCGGTCTCGCATAAAAAAACAAGACCAGTCGAGTTTTTTGTTGGCCGCGTAGATGGCTACATTGATTTTAATGTCTTAGTGAGGTTACACACTGGAACCTGAGCCGGAAAATAGAATTTTTGTTCAAATAAACTCAATATAAGCAATTTTGAATAGTTACAATTTTTTATTCTACCACTCATTCGGAACGCAGAGTCATGACAAGAAGAACGAGCAAAATCTAGAGTGTCGCTAAGAAGGATTAGGCATGCAAAAATCAACAACAAATAAGCTGACGGATCACCTGATAGTAATCGTCGTCTATATAAGGGACCCATCCTATATGCTGTAACTATACCACAATACAGATTTTCAGTGCAAATTATTAATTGCCCACTGGTACATAAAAAAAGTAAATAATTTTCCCGGAAATGTTTAATTTTGATTGGCGGCTGGACTTGAACGGCAGACCTACAGGTGTACATGTCGCTTAATAGTCGCAACACAGTTTTTTAATAAATCTATCTGCAGCACTCGGGTGACTGTGGGTTTCCCAACACGTAAACACTTTTTACAGTGTCTAAAAACAACTGGAAATATCCCCATTTGGACCGGTTTGTCTAAATTATCAATCTAATAATAGAACTAATAAACTAGATTAGTATGCATCGATTTAATTTTAGACTTCCTTTCCTCAAAGCTTTCTCCGTACGATGACAAAGTAAAAATGTGATGTAATATAAAAAATATAAGAAAAACTTTACGGTTTCCGATCTATTATAATTTCTAATGCTGAGCTGAAATTTACAGCTTCCCTCAACGAATGTGTTCGAGTACAGAAGGCATTCGAAACCCGTGGTGGGACTTATGGAGCGGCTGAAGGTCAATTCATACCTTCATGGCTGTTATCCCAGAAGCTGATAGATAGAGACATTGCTAGCAGATGGCGTTTACGACTAGAATTATATATGTATTACTTGGGTACAGAAAAGGGAGTTATACAAACTCATTATAATATAATATCTCAGGACAATTCAAACAGCGTCATCTAGACCTAAGCTAAGCAGAGCTTGTGTTATGAGTACTCGACAACTGATACGAAGATATTTATTTTTGTAAATATATAAAAATACACAAAAAACACCCAGACCGATACAATATACGCAACGCAAATGTTTGTATTCTGCAAGGAATCGAACCCGCGACCGTCGGAAGCAAGGCGGAGTGCTAAATCACTAGAGCACCTAGGCGAAAGTATTTTAAATTTTGATTAAATAAAAGTAGAATGTAACCAACCTGTAATGGATGTAAAATAAAACAAGCTTGAATAACAAATTCACAGAAAAATTGTTTTAAGTTTATTTTGTTTTATTTTAAGTGATACGGGTTTGCTCAAATCTACACAGACTTCAAAATGAATAAATGGAAATAATAGCTTGCAAATATATCGTGCTAAAACCATTGGTATCGCAGTATCACACAAACATTATTATAGAAACCTCTCTTGGTCGTAGAGACGAGAGTCTGGTATATAAAAACTTGTTTATTTTTATTACTGGTAACTTGTAGACTACAATTTAACTGTCTATTGCTAATAGAGCATTTAATTGTCTATACTGCGATTCAACATTTCGATGCGATCTCAAAAATAGCTATAATAAATAACGGTTAATAGTTAAAAAAGGTAGTGTATATTTATAAACTTTTCTATAAATAGATGTTATTGACTACAAATAGTAATATTATGGTAATTATTAAAAATATACAAAAAATTATAAGAATTAATATCAAATTGAGAACTACACATCACAAAGCCAGCACACTTATATACGAGGCATTATTTTTTTAATCTACACGTTTCCGTGTGCTGAACGTTTAAATTATTTTTGTTGCCACAAAAAATATAATATTATTTTATCTATGCCAACACTTCATAATAAAGTTAGGAGGATATTACATTAACAAAATTTAAGATGCATACATTTGAGAATTTATTCTACACAAGCGATGTCATCGGAATTACGATGTCCAAAGCCGAGGTTGGTACTATTAGCGGACGCCTCAATACGGTCCACCTTGTGGTAAACGGTAAACAGTTATTATAGCTACGAACGACTGAAACACCAGGGGTGTCACGTAGGCGTTGTCGAACCAAACGAAACCTTTATATGGGTATCCTTCTAGAAAAATCCCATACTATAGTCTCTATAGAAAACCTATACTTCAATCCACATTCTGTATGATGATTCTATCTGATATGCTATAGGGGAGGAGATTGTTAGTAATGTGAATAGTGACTCTATTACTAACAATTTATAATATCAACATAATACTTTTACGTAGAATAAAACAAAGTCGCCGTCGCTGTCTGTTTGTTTATATCTTTTATATATTATGCAACGGATTTTAATGTAGTTTTCAGCAATAGATAAAGTTAGTCAAAAGGAAGGTTTTTTTTTCTTATGTATGATAATGGGATGCTGTACCCGCCTGCGCTAACGGCTAACTTTGGCGGAGCACCAGTAGATGATGATAAAACGAACATGAGGTCAGGTTAGACCTATCGTGGCAAATTGACAAGGAATTTATCATGATACATGATATCCTGGGGGAACCGTGGGGAGGTCAACCTGATATGATACATTGCTAGCAGTGGCGTAATTAGTCCAGTAATGTGGACTAATAACCCCATTCATACAACCCCCTTCCCCGTATAGGAAGGTTTATATGTATAATATACGCCAGTTAACAACAATCTGAGAAATTAAAAAAAAAAGTTAAAATATCTTTATTCATGGTAAGTCTATTACAACAATCCGAGAAATTAAAAAAAAAAGTCAAAATAATTGTATTCATGTAAGTCTCTTACAACAATCCGAGAAATTAAAAAAAAAGTCAAAATTACTTTATTCATGTAAGTCTATTACAACAATCCGAGAAATTAAAAAAAAAAGTCAAAATAACTTTATTCATGTAAGTCTATTACAACAATCCGAGAAATTAAAAAAAAGTCAAAATAACTTTATTCATGTAAGTCTATTACAACAATCCGAGAAATTAAAAAAAAAAAAGTCAAAATATCTTTATTCATGTAAGTCTATTACAGACTCTTATGATATGTCAACTCTACCGTCAGTTCGGAATGATTTTGAGATGAGAAGAACTGACAAGAAACTCGGCTCGTATTCAAATTAATGTTGTACATGTTTACAATAATACAGATTAATTTTTAATTTTAAACTAGGGAGAATAGAGTAACTACCAGCATATTTAAAGATTTTATGTATCCGTGCGAAGCCGGGACGAGCGCTAGTTTATCATAAAAAGATAATGTAATACCGCCTTAATCTATTTTACCAGACAGCCGGATGTAGTATTAACAAAAATTTCAATATAAAATTAAGATGTTAATAATTTAGCTACAAGTTTCTAAATTATTGGATTATTATCTGCTTATCCAACTTTGCAGATTAACATAATCCGTACACAGTTTGGAATTGATTGTAAGAAATATTGACTGATATTTTATTAATATTACTAGCTGATGACACCCCGAACTCCGTTTCGCCACAAAATTAAATACGTCAAAGATTTTGAAGTTTAGTTACGCAATAAATTTCTGAACGCACCCTGTTTGACAGGTATCAGTAGTTTGTATGGGA
Source organism: Achroia grisella (assembly GCF_030625045.1). Classification (NCBI taxonomy): domain Eukaryota; kingdom Metazoa; phylum Arthropoda; class Insecta; order Lepidoptera; family Pyralidae; genus Achroia; species Achroia grisella. Next base: position 25,442 of record NW_026712614.1, on the reverse strand, counting down.
AAATCAAATTGTTGTTATTACTATTTTACATGCAATTTCTTCGTATTTTATCACCGTTTAAACCTTGCCTGGACTTCCACGAATAGTTCAAGACCAAAATTAGCCAAATCGTTTCAGCCGTTCTCGAGTTTTAGCGAGACTAACGAACAGCAATTCATTTTTATATATATAGATAAACGCGAAAGTTTGTGCGGATGGATGGATGTTTGTTACTCTTTCACGCAAAATCTACAGAATAATTTGATGAAACTTTACTGTAATATAGCTTATACATCAAAATAACATATAGGCTATTTTCAAGCGGGTAAACCGCGGGCACAACTAGTATGTCATACTTTGCTGTAATAGGGGTTAAAGTATGAAATTGCCGTTGTGTAGTAATAGATACTTTGAATTGACATAAAACCTTCGTGATTTTTTTGGATGACAATGGAATGGTGTACCCGCCCGCTCCAAGGGTATACGCTGTCGGAACACCAGTGGAGGATAAGATAAGCACGAGGTCAGGTAAGTTAGCCCAACCTGTTTTTTTTTATGGATGATAATGGAATGGTGCACCCGCCTGCGCTAACGGTTTACGCTGGCGGGGCACCAGTGGAGGATGATAAGATGTGCATGAGGTCAGGTCAGTTAGCCCATCGTGACAAATTCACCAGGAATTTATCAGAATGGATTCTAAGAAGAACCGTGTGGAGATCAATCTGACGTGGTACATTGCTAGCAATGGGGTCTGTAGTGTATGTGGAAACACTAGCAGTTTATTATCTATCGTCTCGAGCCGAGCGTACACGGACCGCCGTGCGCAAGAGGGAAGGGATTCCCTGCGCAAGCGCCGCGGAGTAAAGACGTGGAGCTATGGCTAACGAGCCGATATTACGTCGATAACAACTTACATACAAGAAGACATAAATAACAAATAAGTGAACACTACATGTGGCGACGAGGCCAATGGCGAGGAAAATGGATATAAATAAAGATAAGTACAAAATCATTTAATAAGATATACATATACCTATGGGTACGGAGTAATTACAAATTTAGAAGGATTATGGTGGGGCCGCACGGGGAGCGAATTATATAGACCTATACAGAAAAAACAATAGCTGGGTAACATCGGTTTACGATCGATTTGCGCCAAGTAAGTAGGTACCTAATTATAAATTGTACTTGCTATACCTATAGTGTCTCTAGCTGGTAGGAATAGTCGTATTAATAATCATTGTAGTAATATGTTTACGTATATCCGTGATTTATTATTTTTAATGTATGATAATGGTGTACTGCCTGCGCTGGCGTGGCGCTGATGGAGTATGGTAGAATGAGCGGGGGGGGATAGGATCGGTTGGCCCGTCGTGGTGGGTTCGTGTTAATTTGTCGCGATGGTTTCTGGGGGGAACCGCGTGGAGGTCCCTCTGGCGTGGTACATTGTTAGCAGTGGGATTATTTTAACAATCCCATTTCCCCTTCCGTATTTCCGTGTTGAAATAAAAATCGGTAATGATTGTAGTTGCCGCTGCATGTTCGTTTCATGTGGGGTCGATGACGGTGAGATATTTGGTGGGACATCATATTACGTGATGCAATAGACCTGTGGGTATGAAGTATAATAGAGCACTGTGCGGACGACACGTTTGTTTTGCTTTATCTTTTCTAGGTGTCGATGCACTTTAATTACTTTTGGCAATAGGGCCGCCTTATTGTATTTATACAGAGGTGGTGACTAGTGTTCAAATGTCACTATTTTTTTTTTAGATTGCTGCAAATGGAAGTGGTCTAAAGTTCCTCTTTCTAACTGTAATGATCACATGATAACCTAATATTACATTTTGTACGGGATAATATTACGATGTTGTCGGGTGATACGATATTATTACAAATGATGGTGAGCTGACAATTGTACCTGCCTTATAGTACTGATGTTGGGTATTATATACAAAACAACAATAGTAAAATCTAAGGTGGGGTGACACACACGGTTTGAGCAGTGCTTGGTGGACAATATTTATATTTGCCTTAATTGATTGCAAGTGTTGAAGTATCTGGGTAACAGTGTCCCATACATTTCGATGCGGATGAGTTGTTCGGAATACCTGCAGACTATTTTATTCTGGTATTCGAGCAGAGCCGCGAAGTAATGTGGTTAAAATGTTTTTATTTGGATTGGATTTGGCTTTTGGATTATATAATTTATAAATAATAATTATTAGTGAGCATTCCAATGGATGCCGGTGGGAATTGCAATTGTTTTGCATAGGAAGGTTTTAAATGTATACATGTTGTATAGTGCAAGGTGCCTATCTACTTGTCTGGCATATTTTTAACAATTTGTGTTTTGTGTTAAAATGAAGCGCGCATCTACACTTGCGACCTAGAAGGCAATCTTTTGGTTTGGTGAATTTAGTGTCTAATGAATTTGTTGAAGAAAAACAAAAAACAACATAGTCAAGAGGTTGAGATGCCGATTATTATATTGCGAGGAAGTGTGTCGCTAGTTATGGTCGGATGTAAGGTACAGGAGTGCTGTTTCTGTATGCGGTGTGTGGTTTCTATAGTCAGTAACACTGGAACGAGAAAAAGGATACCTAATTATGTATATAGAATTATTCTATTATTTTTACAGCAATGACAGTGATTAACTTTTAATAATAAGCTATAGTATAGTACAGTGGTGGTGAGTATGTCTTTATGGAATCATATTTAAGATTCTCTCTAATTTAAAAATACCAGTAAATTAGAAATTGCACAATAATGGTTACATGAAATAGAACTACTATTAAGTTCTGAATTATTGTACCTACTCGCCTAATGCATTATGCGGATAAGTGAAGGGGTTATTAGAGTGGAAAAAAAAAATGTTTTTTACATTCTTTGAAGTTTCGGGAACATGGAATAGAATATGAATATTCTTTATTTAAAGAAGCTTGAATAAATAATAAGAATAATAGCCATAATTGCATTAATGTACCGCATTTAGTAGCTGTGGAATGGAGTTAGAATTTGTTTTGTGATCACATGCAGACAGCGCTGACAGCTGTTTTATATGAATGTGACGGGGATGTTGGAGCGATGAGGAGTCATTTATAATTGACAGTTAATCCAGTTGCGGCTGGAGTTGTGTAGCGTCGCGATACGCGAAATAAGTGTATTAATGTGGTTTTGAGTTTTGAGATAGCTAATAGGAAATGATACCTGCTTCATTGTAGTAGTTGTAAAATATATACTATATATAGATTTGTTTATCGTCATAGTACTGGTGTTGGTCGCTCTCTAAATACTTTGGCCGCATTGCAGGGTAGCTTAGACAAATTAGCGTGTTTTAACTTTTACATACGTACTACAGTGCAACCTCGATAAAACAAATCGAAAAAAAAATATATATATTTATATAGTATATCAAGTAATTCGTTGAACTGAGATTTATTATGTTGAAGGTACGTTGGTCTAAACTTCGTTATAAAAAAGGTAAAAAACCTGTGTAAGCCATTTCAACTTGAATCTTTAACAATAGTGACGAGCAGCAGTGTTTACAAAACTTTACATTACTTTCCATCGAACAACAATTATTGTTCTACGAACAAAAGTACGTCGAAACATGTCCTGACATGAATCACATTTTATGAGATAAGAGATAAGTAGAGTTAGAGTCATACCATTGGTGGGAACATTATATAAAGGTTTTGGGTTAAGAAAATTCCTTAGAAAGAGGTGTTTTTCCAAATAAAAAAAAAATATATAATAATGTCGCAATGTAAAGGTATATTTTACATCGATTCTTATGGAATATTCAAGGGATTACAAAGAATTAGTTAAATCAAGGAAGTCGTTATATACGAGGTATATTATTGTGAATGAGGTGCGTTATATTATGGCTGCACAATTATTATTATTATTACTAGATAATAATGTAAACCATGATGCATGACAGTAACAATTACTAGCGATACATTAGTGGAAAAAAAGTAGTTCTGAGGATACTATTAGTATTCCTATACTTTAGATTAGAATTATTTACTGGACATTCTTGTGGAGTAAATAAATCTGAAATATGTTTAATATTAGTAGTCATAAAGGTATATATTGTGAAAATTAAATGGATAAGAGTGGCGTTTAATTGTGCTATAATTATAAAATTTGGTGTTTTGCAGGAGTTCATGATTTGCTTATAAAGTGACTATTGGCTCAGATGACCTTAAAGAAATTAGCAAAGGAAGAAAAACAATGAGCATAATACTAATAACCAATACTTAAAGAGGATGAATTAAGAAGTTCAATGGAGTTATAATGACGGTGACAATGGCATTGATATTCTAAAAAAGGAGCTACAGAGGTAAGGTAGACTGGGCCGTCAAGCATTAAATTGCGTATTGACGGACAGGTTGCATTAAATTGCGTTGGCTGGGCCATCAGGCATTAAATTGCGAACTGATGGACAGATTGCATTAAATTGCGTTGGCTGGGCCATCAGGCATTAAATTGCGAACTGATGGACAGATTGCATTAAATTGCGTTGGCTGGGCCATCAGGCATTAAATTGCGAACTGATGGACAGATTGCATTAAATTGCGTTGGCTGGGCCATCAGGCATTAAATTGCGAACTGATGGACAGATTGCACCAACACCCGCCGACGCCTGCTGCCTGCCGCCCTCCGCCGACGCCACCAAGTAGGTTCGCTTAGGTACACATTTTTCACTCAATAAGATTAGTGATCTTACATATTAGGGTCACATATCAATAGGCACTCACCCCCCTGCCTCACCCGGCAGGGAGGCCCCCGCTGACACCGTCGGCTGCACCCGCCGACGACCGTCCTTATCTTAAGTACTGACTTACCCTATTGTTTTATTGTATTGTATTGTTATTGTATTGTTTTATATTATTATTTCTATTCTTATTCTATTCTTTTGAACAGTGGTAATTAACAGTACCACTGTTCAAAAAAATGTCCTTATCAGAGGCCGATATGCCTCTGTTCTTCCAGTTCCTGGAAAAAAAGTGTCCCGGCATCTTAAATGCTTTTATAGCATTCAAAGCCGCCAAGCCCGTCCACTTAGTGTACAGCTCGCCCCCCGCGTCCCCAATGATGACTCACACTGACGAACCGAACACTGACACTGACGAATTCGAGGACGACTCGCAACGGCTCCCGCCGCTTCCCCCGACCCAAGCCGACCAGGCCGAACCCGCCTCGCCCGCCATGGAGCAGGACGACTCCGTCGCGGAGCTTGACGCTCCTAGTATGGAGCTCGACGCCATCCGCGACGGCGACGTCCCCTCTCCCATCCCCCCGGTCTCCTCAGACGAGGACGATTTTATTCTTGTTGGCAACAAGCGTGCCAAGAAGACCCAGGGCTCCCAGCCAGCCAAAACAAAGCGTGCCCATGACGGCACCGCTAAAACCGCCCCCGGTCCGAGTGCACGCAAGTCGCACCCCGAGACCAAAGCCCCGCCCCCGTCATCATCCAGGACAAAAGTGCCTGGAACACCGTATCCAATATGCTTAAAAACAAGCATATCAATTTCAGCCATGCTAAGGCTACCTCACTAGGGATCAAAGTATCAGTCCCATCATCTGACGACCATCGTCGTCTCACCACCTTCCTGCGGGAGAAAAACATAGGTTATCACACCTATGCTCTCGAGGAAGAGAAAAAGCTCCGCGTTGTAATACGCGGTTTACCCAAGGAGCTCTCAACAGACTCCATCCTTGAGGACCTTCAGTCCCAGAATTACCCAGCGCACGAGGTACATCGTATGTACCAGTCGCGCTCACGCAACAAGGCCGCTATCGACCTTGTTCTAGTTGTATTAGATTTATCCCCAGAAGGCAAATCGATCTTTGATATAAAGAGCGTTTGCCAACTATCCTCACTCTCCGTAGAGGCGCCTCGCAAGCGTACCTACCCCGGACAATGCCACCGTTGTCAGAACTACGGGCACTCTGCCCGTAATTGTTTCGCTCGCCCACGGTGCGTCAAGTGCCTAGGCGATCACGCCACCGCAGATTGCGGCCGTAGGCCCAACACCCCCACGCCCCCCAGTTGCACCCTCTGCCTCACAGAGGGTCACACCGCGAATTACCGCGGTTGTTCACGCGCCCCACGTCCCGCCAAAAAGAAGGCCACCCACACCCAGGGCAACCGTGCTCCGGCACGTGCCCCCGCCAAGGCTCAAACACAACCCGAGCCACTCGTACCCGCCCCTCTGCCTGCTAACAATGCCTGGATTAAACCCCCGGCAATTGTAAGCAAGGTAGCACCCAACCCGCCCGCCCAGAAAGCCCCGCCCGCCCAGTCGGCCCCGCCCGCCCAATCGGCCCCGCCCATGCCCATACACAAACCCGTCCCCAAAACACTGCCCGCGGCCCCCACGGCCAACGGCAGCTCCCTCGCGCAGGACTTCGCATTGGTCGCTCGCTTAGCCAGCACCATCGACCCTAACGAGATTGCCCTTCTGGCCTCCAAGCTCCGCCTGTATAAGGAGTCGCCCCAAAATAGGCTCGCAGCCGTCTGCGAGCACATCGGCGTACTTACCGCCATCCTAAATTTTAACCTGTAATTATGGGTACTCGAGCTCAGAGAGAAAAGCCTCGGTCCGTTCGAATAGCGTTTTTTAACGCGTTCGGATTAAAAAAACAAAAGAAGGAAATCGCCTCCTTTCTCACTGACCACCAAGTCGATATTCTCCTCGTGCAGGAGACCCTACTGAAACGTTCAGTCCGCGATCCTAGAATCGCCAATTACAACTTAGTTAGGAACGACCGCACCGCCTGTAGAGGCGGCGGTACGCTCATATACTATAAACGGTCCCTACATTGTATACCGCTACAAACACCGCCTCTCACTCATATGGAGGCCTCCGTCTGTCTTCTCGGCATGACCGGCCACCGACCGCTCGCCGTGGCATCCGTATATCAGCCTCCCGGCAAACTACTGCTGGAAAGCGACCTACGCGCCCTCCTAGATATCAACAGCGCCACCATTCTGGCTGGCGATTTGAATTGTAAACACACCCGCTGGAACTGCCACGTGTCCACGACAAACGGCCACAAACTAGACAGACTAGCCGACTCGCTCGAATTCGAGATAATCGCCCCGCTCCGCCCTACTCATTATCCCCATAACGTGAACCACCGACCCGACATACTGGACATGGCACTGCTGAGGAACGTAACCCTACGGGTGAGCTCCCCAGAAGTCCATGCCGAGCTTAACTCGGACCATCGACCGGTAACCCTCCTTCTGGGCCCTCCGCCCGACACGCCACTACCAACCAAAACAATAACAGACTGGCAACGACTCGAGAAATCTCTCGAATCGACCGACACACCGATACTAAACCGTATTCCCGACGTCATAGAGTCCACCGAGGACACTCTCATTGCGATCGACTCGCTTACTAACCACCTGCAGTCGGCAGTCAAGGACTGCTCCAGGGAGGTACCGGCGACGGACGACCGTCGCTGGCAGCTCCCCGATGACGTAAGGAGGTTAATAAGCGATAAGAACGCAGCCACTAGAGCGTACGATCGCTACCCCTCCGAACCGAACCGGGTGCGCCTGCGAGCCTTACAGCGTAGCGTTAAGGAGCGCATCGCGCAGATCCGGGACGGCCGGTGGGGCAAGCTCCTAGAAGAGATAACGCCATGCCACACCGCGTACTGGCGCATAGCGAAATCTCTCAAAACCGACCAACAGACAAACGACATGCCCCCGCTAGTCCGACCCGACAACACTATAGCCTTCTTCGACGAAGACAAGGCTGAGTGTCTAGCGTCCAACTTAGAAGCCCAATGCTCCCCCAGCACGCTCCCAGTCGAGGCAGGTCATCTCGAGAAGATAGACACCGAAGTCGAACGCATCGCGTCCACCCCGCCCACCGAATCCCTCTCACCAGTCACGCTTGATGAGGTCAAAGCGCTAGTTAAACAACTACCTATCAAAAAATCACCCGGCTCAGACGGCATATCGAATAGATTAGTCAAAAGTCTGCCATCCCAACTTTTGTTATTACTCGTCGCTATTTTTAACGCGGCGCTGTCCAACGCTATATTCCAGACAGCTGGAAAGAAGCCGTGGTCATTGGCATCCCCAAGCCCGGTAAAAATAAATCCGACCCGTCCAGTTATCGTCCTATCAGCCTCCTCAAGGCTATAGGCAAGCTGTACGAGCGAATCCTCCTCGCCCGCCTAAAGGAGTTTATATACTCCAAAGGCCTGCTCATCAATGAGCAGTTTGGCTTCCGAGCCAAACACTCATGCGTCCATCAAGTGCACCGCATCACGGAGCACATTCACAAAAACACTCTGTACTTCGCCACCAAGTCCCCCAAAGGCGGTACAGGCGTCCTATTTTTCGATGTGGCTAAGGCTTTCGATAAAGTCTGGCACAACGGCTTGATTTACAAGCTTCATCAGTTAGGTGTCCCCGACAGGCTAGTACTCATTGTACGAGACTTCCTGTCAAACCGCTCTTATCGCTACCGTATAAACGGAGCGTTATCCGACCCGCACCCCATACGAGCCGGCGTCCCTCAGGGCGCCGTCCTCTCTCCGATGCTCTACTCGTTGTACACCAACGACATCCCTAAATTCTCCGACTTAAAAGTCGAAATATCGCTGTTTGCCGATGACACGGCTCTCTTTACATCCGCCAAGTCCCGTGCGACAATAGCCAGACGGCTTCAGAAAGCCGTAACGATACTGGGCGAATGGTTCCGTCGGTGGCGCATAGAAGTCAATCCCGAAAAAAGTGCAGCAGTGTACTTTAGCAGGGAATTCGACTCTATGAATCACCCGATCGAACTATTCGGCCAAAACATCCCGTGGGTTTCGAAAACGAAATATCTCGGCGTCACCCTTGATAGGAAACTAACGTTTCGTCCTCACATCAAGCGTGTCCGCGACCGAGCCGCCTTTATACTAGGGCGACTCTATCCCTTTATTAACAAGCACAGTAAAATGTCGCTTCGCAACAAGCTGACATTATACAAGGCTTGCATCCGTCCCATCATGACCTACGCTAGTCCCGTATTCGCCCACATACCCAACTGCTTAATCAACAGACTACAGGTCATTCAGAATAGGTTTCTGCGTCGAGCCACCGGTGCGCCGTGGTTCGTTCGCAGCGTAGATCTCCACCGCGATCTTAATCTGCCCTCCATCAAGCAGTTTATGAAGGAAGCGTCTCGACGCTACTTCGACTCTGCCCAATCCCACCCTAATCCGCTTATAGTCAGTGCGGTCGACTACGCACCGAGGAGTAATATCCGACATACGCGACAACGTCGCCCGAGGCACGTTCTCATTGACCCCGACGACCCCATAACGGCAGGTAACCTCCCCACGGGCCCACCCGTTCCACCCCGACCACACTTTTACACACACACACGACACCGTCCTCGCCGGCGAAGACGACGACCTCAAACACACAATATCGCGCATTCAACCGGGCGCCTGCGCGCGCCCGGGCGCTCCACACCGGCGCCCCCGGGCGCCCCTCCGATCGATCCCCCGTCCAATTCAAACGGGGATCGAAATTACGACGGCCTGAGCCGAGGTTCGAACCCCTAGTGGTGCCCTCAGACTAAAGTCGTATCCGTCGGGCAGGAGTTGGCTTTCAGCCGCTCCATAAGTCCTTCCGCGGGTTTGGAGTGCCATCTGCACTCGCCCCATAACGTCCGGTGAAGCTGTAAAGGCCAGCTACGGCCAACAGCATTAGAGTAGTCCGAAAAAAAAAAAAAAAAAAAAAACAGATTGCATTAAATTGCGTTGGACTGGGCCGTCAAGCATTAAATTGCGTATTGGCGGACAGGTTGCATTAAATTGCGTTGGCTGGGTCGTTAAGCATTAAATTGCGTATTAACGTCCAGTTTGTGTTAAATTGTCTTTGGCGGGGTCATCAAGCATTGTATTGTGTATTGATGAATGGTGTCCTATTCATTAAAGGTAAATTGATAGAATGTTGCATTAAATTGCGGTTGAATATAAGTAATAAAAAATTGCCAGTTTTAATGCATATTAATTATCGGAGTGAAATGGAGCGGATTCAGTAAAATATAATAAATCAAAAGTCATAGGACACAAATTAATTTTGGTCGAAAATATAATTTCTATAACTAATATAATTGACGATTGCTGGAGTACGTAGAGTCGCTGTGGTGATATATGTGGTATATGTCGATCGCTCAAAGACTGGTCTGACAACCTTTCCTAATATTTTAGCACTGAATTAATGCAGGTGATAAGAGAGATAATTTTGGTACGATGAAGAATGGTTATAGTTATACCCAATTAATACTACATGGACTGATATCAGATGTGTAGACAGAATATAGTGGAAAGTCGTTTGCAATTGTTGATGCAACTCTTGATATAATAATAATATTCTGATATACCACCACAGGACCCATCAATATTTTATGGAATGTATTCGCGACTATTGTAAATATTTGATTATTGTTAGCTTAATAAAATTTATAATTGTAGTAGTTTCAATTCCCTAATAGGTAGAATTAAATTGTATTGTATGTAAAGTTTAAATTAATAAATAAAGGAGCGAGTAGAGGTGGTCTTTTCGCGCTCTCCGTCCCGCTCGCACCTATGTGCGTAACACAATCGTTACCTAGTACTTGACACGGTGCGAGCGGGCGGAGTATAAATATAGGTGCCGAACGCGGCACAATTCACCTAGATAGGAAACTAACGTTTCGTCCTCACATCAAGCGTGTCCGCGACCGAGCCGCCTTTATACTAGGGCGACTCTATCCTTTTATTAACAAGCACAGTAAAATGTCGCTTCGCAACAAGCTGACATTATACAAGGCTTGCATCCGTCCCATCATGACCTACGCTAGTTCCGTATTCGCCCACATACCCTACTGCTTAATCAACAGACTGCAGGTCATTCAGAATAGGTTTCTGCGTCGAGCCACCGGTGCGCCGTGGTTCGTTCGCAGCGTAGATCTCCACCGCGATCTTAATCTGCCCTCCATCAAGCAGTTTATGAAGGAAGCGTCTCGACGCTACTTCGACTCTGCCCAATCCCACCCTAATCCGCTTATAGTCAGTGCGGTCGACTACGCACCGAGGAGTAATATCCGACATACGCGACAACGTCGCCCGAGGCACGTTCTCATTGACCCCGACGACCCCATAACGGCAGGTAACCTCCCCACGGGCCCACCCGTTCCACCCCGACCACACTTTTACACACACACACGACACCGTCCTCGCCGGCGAAGACGACGACCTCAAACACACAACCGGGGCGCCTGCGCGCGCCCGGGCGCTCCACACCGGCGCCCCCGGGCGCCCCTCCGATCGATCCCCCGTCCAATTCAAACGGGGATCGAAATTACGACGGCCTGAGCCGAGGTTCGAACCCCTAGTGGTGCCCTCAGACTAAAGTCGTATCCGTCGGGCAGGAGTTGGCCTTCAGCCGCTCCATAAGTCCTTCCGCGGGTTTGGAGTGCCATCTGCACTCGCCCCATAACGTCCGGTGAAGCTGTAAAGGCCAGCTACGGCCAACAGCATTAGAGTAGTCCGAAAAAAAAAAAAAAAAGCGGCACAATGCCCGACCCGACAACACTATAGCCTTCTTCGACGAAGACAAGGCTGAGTGTCTAGCGTCCAACTTAGAAGCCCAATGCTCCCCCAGCACGCTCCCAGTCGAGGCAGGTCATCTCGAGAAGATAGACACCGAAGTCGAACGCATCGCGTCCACCCCGCCCACCGAATCCCTCTCACCAGTCACGATTGATGAGGTCAAAACGCTAGTTAAACAACTACCTATCAAAAAATCACCCGGCTCAGACGGCATATCGAATAGATTAGTCAAAAGTCTGCCATCCCAACTTTTGTTATTACTCGTCGCTATTTTTAACGCGGCGCTGTCCAACGCTATATTTCCAGACAGCTGGAAAGAAGCCGTGGTCATTGGCATCCCCAAGCCCGGTAAAAATAAATCCGACCCGTCCAGTTATCGTCCTATCAGCCTCCTCAAGGCTATAGGCAAGCTGTACGAGCGACTCCTCCTCGCCCGCCTAAAGGAGTTTATATACTCCAAAGGCCTGCTCATCAATGAGCAGTTTGGCTTCCGAGCCAAACACTCATGCGTCCATCAAGTGCACCGCATCACGGAGCACATTCACAAAAACACTCTGTACTTCGCCACCAAGTCCCCCAAAGGCGGTACAGGCGTCCTATTTTTCGATGTGGCTAAGGCTTTCGATAAAGTCTGGCACAACGGCTTGATTTACAAGCTTCATCAGTTAGGTGTCCCCGACAGGCTAGTACTCATTGTACGAGATTTCCTGTCGAATCGCTCTTATCGCTACCGTATAAACGGAGCGTTATCCGACCCGCACCCCATACGAGCCGGCGTCCCTCAGGGCGCCGTCCTCTCTCCGATGCTCTACTCGTTGTACACCAACGACATCCCCAAATTCTCCGACTTAAAAGTCGAAATATCGCTGTTTGCCGATGACACGGCTCTCTTTACATCCGCCAAGTCCCGTGCGACAATAGCCAGACGGCTTCAGAAAGCCGTAACGATACTGGGCGAATGGTTCCGTCGGTGGCGCATAGAAGTCAATCCCGAAAAAAGTGCAGCAGTGTACTTTAGCAGGGAATTCGACTCTATGAATCACCCGATCGAACTATTCGGCCAAAACATCCCGTGGGTTTCGAAAACGAAATATCTCGGCGTCACCCTAGATAGGAAACTAACGTTTCGTCCTCACATCAAGCGTGTCCGCGACCGAGCCGCCTTTATACTAGGGCGACTCTATCCTTTTATTAACAAGCACAGTAAAATGTCGCTTCGCAATAAGCTGACATTATACAAGGCTTGCATCCGTCCCATCATGACCTACGCTAGTCCCGTATTCGCCCACATACCCTACTGCTTAATCAACAGACTGCAGGTCATTCAGAATAGGTTTCTGCGTCGAGCCACCGGTGCGCCGTGGTTCGTTCGCAGCGTAGATCTCCACCGCGATCTTAATCTGCCCTCCATCAAGCAGTTTATGAAGGAAGCGTCTCGACGCTACTTCGACTCTGCCCAATCCACCCTAATCCGCTTATAGTCAGTGCGGTCGACTACGCACCGAGGAGTAATATCCGACATACGCGACAACGTCGCCCGAGGCACGTTCTCATTGACCCCGACGACCCCATAACGGCAGGTAACCTCCCCACGGGCCCACCCGTTCCACCCCGACCACACTTTTACACACACACACGACACCGTCCTCGCCGGCGAAGACGACGACCTCAAACACACAATATCGCGCATTCAACCGGGCGCCTGCGCGCGCCCGGGCGCTCCACACCGGCGCCCCCGGGCGCCCCTCCGATCGATCCCCCATCCAATTCAAACGGGGATCGAAATTACGACGGCCTGAGCCGAGGTTCGAACCCCTAGTGGTGCCCTCAGACTAAAGTCGTATCCGTCGGGCAGGAGTTGGCCTTCAGCCGCTCCATAAGTCCTTCCGCGGGTTTGGAGTGCCATCTGCACTCGCCCCATAACGTCCGGTGAAGCTGTAAAGGCCAGCTACGGCCAACAGCATTAGAGTAGTCCGAAAAAAAAAAAAAAAAAAGCGGCACAATTCATTCCGCTTCCATCGCTAGTACAGACCACCGAACTCTGCTCGAGAGGATAATTACACTTGTCTTTCTTGTTTCCACCTGCACCCGCAACCTTACAAACAAGTACGGGGAAGATACCCGTACATCTGGTCCTTCGAGAAGCCGGATTGTTGGAAGAAGAAAGCAAGACCATCTGGTCCTTCGAGAAGCCGGATTGTTGGAAGAAGAAAGCAAGACCATCTGGTCCTTCGAGAAGCCGGATTGTTGGAAGAAGAAAGCAAGATTGCACAGAGATCAAGATCTGGTCCTTCGAGAAGCCGGATTGTTGGAAGAAGAAAGCAAGACTGCACAGAGATCAAGATCACAGATGCCAACAACAAGAAGCCAAAGAACAGCCATGGAAGCTCAATCAAACGAAGAAAACACCGCCGCCGTCACGTCGCCTGTCGCCGCCACGCCGACCGTCGCCGCCACGCCGACCGTCGCCGCCACTACGTCGACCACCACGACGTACACGTCCTCGGAACCTACTGCTACCACGGAGACTTCCGCGGAGACTTCTGCGGAGACTACCACAACAATTCCAAGGGCGCCGCGCACCACAGCTTCAAAAGAAGAAAGAATTGGCTAAAGCTAGAGAAGAATTGCTACGCAAGGAGGTAGAACTGGCCGCCGCACGCGTCGCAGCATTGGAGGCAGACACGGACGACGAAGAGGAGGACGAAAATGAAGAGGACGCCGCCACATTAAGAAGAGAGAGGACTACGGACTGGATTCGCCGGACGAGCACATTGGCACTCACGATGGAGCCGCACACAGAGAGGACGACCGCCGACTTGCATCAGGGGATTAATATCTCATCGATACCCGCCGGAGAGGGAACGAAAGCGCCGCAGCCGCAGCCGTGCAGCGACGCATTCCGACGGGACCATGCAAGCCACAACGGTCCGAGGGAAGACTCCATAGCACCGATGATGCCAACGAAGAAAGAAGAGGATTCACTGAAAGGGGGTATCGACTATAAGGAATTGGCGACTGCAATGACTATGGCAGCTCGCGCAATTCAGCCCTCCACAGTGCCGCGAGTCACAGAACTACCACCCTTCAACGGCGCGTCAAGCGAATGGCTGCCCTGGAAGATGGCCTATGAAGAGTCTGCGGGGCAGCTGACCGAGCAAGAAAACTTGGGTAGATTACGTCGGTGTTTAAAGGGTGCGGCCAAAGAGGCTGCACACTGTCTTTTCGTTGGGGATACGTCTGCAGCAGAAGTAATACAATTACTTGCTACGAGGTTCGGCCGTCCAGGAGCACTCGTGATGGCCGAGATGAATAAACTTCGTGCGCTGCCGCGGCTGTCAGACAACCCCAAGGACATCTGTCTATTCGCATCCAGAATAGCCAATGTCACTGCAACAATTCAAGCCCTGAAGAAGAACCACTATTTGTACAACGAAGAAGTGACAAGATCCATCACGGAGAAGATGCCTTCTGCGCTACGATTCAAATACTACGACTTCGTAGCAGAACAGCCAGCTGATCAACCGGACCTGATAACGCTCTCCAAGTTCCTGCAAATCACCGCAGCCAGGTGCGGTGACTTCGCACCCGCCGAAATAATAGTAAATGAAGACCGGCGGGAGCCAGCAACGAAGAGAAGCGTGAAAACATACATCACGCAGGAGAAACCGACTTCACCGCCGTGTCCGACGTGCAACAGGGAGGGACACGCACCACCCGACTGCATAACTGTGAAGAACGCCGAGCCACAAGCAAGATGGGAGATAGCAAAAAAACACAGGCTATGTTTCCGTTGCCTGAGGATAAAAAGATTTCGTCACAACTGCAAGACGAAGAGATGCAACGTTGGTGGGTGTACACACCTACATCACCCACTCCTGCACGTCGACACTATAGAGAAGAAGGACAGCGAGCCCTCCGATGATAAAGCAGCCGCTGTCGTCGCGTCTGCGAGAGAAGATAAGAAGATCGCATTCCTCAAGATAGTGCCGATACAAGTGATCGGTCCCAAAGGAACGTGCGATACATACGCACTCCTGGACGACGGCGCAACGTGCACCATCATCGAAGAAGCAACAGCGAAGCAAATCGGCGCCACTGGCCCTCCCGCACCCTTCTACATAGAGGCCGTGGCCGGGACACGCATAAACGCCGATGAATCGAAGCTTGTCCACTTCACAATACGGGGACGAAGATCGGAAGATCATGCCGTGTCTGCTCGAACCATGAAGAAACTACTGTTATCTCCACAAACAGTATCACGCAGCGCAATAGAAGACTGTCCACACTTGTACGATATAATAGATCAGCTGACATATGAAGAAGGTCAACCGACGGTTCTGCTGGGTCAAGACAACTGGCATTTGCTGCTCGCACATGAAGTCAGAAGAGGCAATAAGACACAACCGGTCGCATCACTCACCGACCTGGGTTGGGTGTTGCACGGCACGGGAGCGGCGAGAGCGAGACAGCAAGTGCACAGAATCAGTCACTTAGTCGACGGGCAAGAAAATGAAGAATCCATAGAGCGATTAATGAAAGAACACTTCGCTCTCGAATCACTGGGCGTCACACCGAAGCGCTCATACAATGAAGAGGAACAACGCGCGCTGAAAATATTGCAAGAAAAAACTCGCCCGTTACCGGCGGGAGGCTACGAGACCGCGTTGCTATGGAAACGCGACAACGCAACGCCGCCGGCTAACTACGACTCAGCGATGCGACGCCTCGAGTTAATTGAGAAAAACTCGACAAGAATGAAGACATGAAGAACAGATATAAACAGCAAATTACCACGCTGTTAGAAAGGGGATATGCAGAAATCGCCCCACCAGTGAAGACTGAACGAGTATGGTACCTGCCACACTTCGCTGTCATCAACCCACAGAAACCGGACAAGCTGCGCATCGTGCACGACGCCGCCGCCAAGACAAGGGGCATTAGTCTCAACGACATGCTGCTGTCGGGACCCGACCTACTCCAATCACTACCTGGGGTCCTCATGAGGTTCCGACAGCGCCGTGTGGCGGTCACAGCGGACATCAAGGATATGTTCATGCGTGTCACAATACGAGAAGAAGACTGTTCCGACCACCGCTTAAAGATTATATATAGTCATAGTTTGTAGAAATAAGTTCGATTAGATATAGCAAATTTATAAATAGTACAATTGTTACATAGTAACATCTTAAGAATAGTAGATTTGATAGGGATAAGTTTATAGAGATTTAAGTATTTTATGTTATTATTTACAAAATGCTTGACAAATAAATGATTATAATGATTGTGGTTTCAATCCCCGAAAATAAATAGGTCGGCAGATAGAAACAGAATAGACTATAGATCCCAAAATACATAGGGATCTTTTATAATCATGTACATTTGTAGATATGTAATAGTAATTGTAATGTGCGTTGCGCGGCAGCATTCGTTCGACTGACGCGCGACCTCGCTCTCCCGCGCTATATATATGAGGGGGAAGGGGAGCGAGGTCATATAAAAGGCGCGATCCGCGAAATCGCGAATTATTCCTAAACCGCACGTCACGCAGCACACACATCATAATAGAAATGTAAATTAAAGATGATATTGTCGTTTGATGCACAAATTGTAAGCATAAATTATAAGATTGATAAAATATAATAAAAAGTGTATAAAGGGTGAGGAGAATAGGGCGACCAAGGGTCCGCTGGCTAGTAGCCAAAAATCGTATATAAGTAGCGTCCAAAAGCGCTACAAATCATAGCGAAATTGATCTCTGAATAGCGAAATAGACCTCAGAATAGCGAAATTGATCTCTGAATAGCGAAATAGACCTGAAAAGGAATCAACCACTGAAGAAATTCTCCTCGCCTCTGCATTCTGAACCACAAGAACCGTTTTCTCATTTACTGCCCGTCCACCATCGCCATCGTCAAGCCAAAGCCATAGTCGTCACAACCCTCTTCACGCATCGTGTCATCGCATCGTGTCACCGTCGCATCATCATCGCTTAAACGTCCTTCTCAGGACGAATCATCGTGGTGCCTATAAAGAGGCACCTGGTCCTTCACCCGCAACGCGCCCGCGGCGTTGATTGAGGCCCTTCAGGTAGGGAGTGCTTTGAAAAGGGCACTCTCTCACCTCGAGGAGGATAGATTGACGTCCGGGCGTACCAGCGACTCGGTGCCTGCCGACGCGCCTTCCGACTCCCGGGGGCAGCGGCCAGCACATCTGCTGGTCCTTCGAGCCGTATCAAGAAGAATAGAAGACAAAATAGAAGATGCCCGTCACACGAAGCAGAACTGGCAAGATGCAAGAGGAGAAGACAGAAGAGCATCAAACAGATGCAGAACAGGTCCCAGACCCACCGCGGAGGGAAAACCCGTTCCCTATTCGACATAGCATACCGCCGAGGTCGCCACAAGGGACACAAGACGTCGAAGAAACCGTCGTTCAACAAACAACGGCGCGATCACAGCTCTCCGATAGAGAAAGGAGAGACAGAAACAAATCGCTATCGCCCGGGAAGAGGTCATTCGCTATCGATTACAGTTGGCGGAGGCCAAGCTGGCCCGACTGGAAACCTTCGGAGAAGAAGAAGACGAAGAACCGTCGGAACCAGCATCGCAAGACGGCCACAATAGGGTCGTCGAATGGCTCGAGCAGCAGTCCGAGCCACCACCGCCTCCACCAGAAGCACCACCGAATCCACCGAAGAGGCCCACACCGGCAAGAATAGAGGAGCCGCTTCGGGGTACCATAGAAACTCATCAACGATTGGCACCTACAGACACCATTCAAGTTGGTGATCTCGCAACTGCAGTAACCGAAATCGTCAGGGCGACTACATCGTCGCTAGCGGCCGTCGCGTCGCACCCACAAGCGTCAACGTCGGGTCCCCTAGCAGCACAGTATAGAGGGGAACTCACACCGTTCTACGGGCGCATACAGATTGGCTGGCCTTCAAGGCAGCCTATGAAGAATCTGCGGGGTATCTAACGCCGTCGCAGAACATAGAAAGGCTCCGGAGAGCCTTACGAGGGGAGGCTAGGTCAGCAATGAAGAGCCTCCTAATAGCAAACACGCCGGCCGAAGAGATCATGCACGAGTTGGAGCTCACCTTCGGTCGACCGAACAACATAGCAGAAGTCGAAATAGCAAAGCTGCGGAGTCTTCCACCACCGAAGGACACACCGGGGGAGTTCTGCAGATTCGCCACAGCCGTCAAGAATAGCATCGTATCATTGAAGACGTTGAAGAAGGTCAACTTCCTATACAACCCGGAAGTGGCGAAGTTATTAATAGAAAAACTACCGCCGAACATTCGACATAGGTGGTATGTCTACTGCCAGCAGCAAGCCCACGAAGACGTACCGGATTTAGTACAGTACTACAACTTCGTGAAGATAGAAGCTGAAATTTATAGCGTAAGCGCCGAACCCATGAAGATAGCAAGCATGGACGACAAACCGAAGCCGTCGGAAAGTCGTCGTGTTCAAATCCGTCCGCAGCGAACACATACAGCGAGCAAGACGGACAGCCCACCCCGCCACAAGCCAACGTGTCCCGTGTGCAAATCAAATTCGCACACGGCGGCGCAACAGTGTGAAAAATTCAAGAAAGAAAATAGCTACGGGCGTTGGGAAATAGCGAAGGCGCAACGTCTGTGTTTCCGATGCCTACAATATCGAACACAGACACATAACTGCAAGACGAAGACTTGCGGAATAGATGACTGCCCACGTATGCATCACAAATTGTTGCACTACAGGGCAGCGAGCGAGACACAGAAGACAGAGACAGCAACAGTATCGACAGGCGTCTCGCTCACACGTTCGCCGCGCAGTTATCTCAAAATACTGCCGGTGAAAATAGTCGGACCGCGGGCCAGCATCGACACTTTCGCCCTCCTCGACGATGGATCTACCGTCACCCTCATAGATGAGGAAATAGCCACAAGAGTCGGCGCGGAGGGGCCGACAGAACCACTGAAAATAGAAGCACTGGCCGGCGCAACGGTTCGAACAAATAGTTCGAGACGCGTAACTCTAACGTTATGCGGACCAGAAGAAGAGTATGAGATCTCCGCCAGGACAATGAAGGGACTCAAACTCGCCAAACAGCAAATAGAAGAAAGGGATATCCGACGATGTCAACACCTGGCTGGCATCAAGACGATACTGTGTTACCACGACGCCACACCAACGATCCTCATCGGCCAAGACAATTGGGAACTGTTACTGGCTATAGAAGTTCGCCGAGGATCTTCGTCACAACCAGTCGCGTCGAAAA
The DNA here is from genome assembly GCF_030625045.1 of Achroia grisella. Lineage (NCBI taxonomy): Eukaryota > Metazoa > Arthropoda > Insecta > Lepidoptera > Pyralidae > Achroia > Achroia grisella. The sequence continues at coordinate 5,564 of NW_026712614.1, read as the reverse complement.
CTCCGCTCGGGTGGGTGCTGCATGGAGCGTCCACTCGCAGTCTCGGCCATCAAGTCCACCATGTATATCATATACGTGAGGGGGCCGAGGATAGAATAGAAGAGGAATTAAGAAGATATTTCTCTATAGAATCGCTGGGCGTGCTACCAAGGAAAACGCGCGCCGACCCTCAAGAACGAGCACTACAAATACTACAGAAGAAGACTCGCGCTCTGCCAGATGAGGGATATAGTACATCGCTACTGTGGAAAACAGATAAAGTCGAGTTGCCGAACAACTACGATGCGGCGCTCAACAGGCTGTACAGCACAGAGAAGAAAATAGATAGGAATCCACAGCTGAAAGAAGAATACGAGCGACAAATAGCACTCCTAATAGAAAAAGGCTACGCGGAAGAAGCCGCCACCACAGCATCGGGCGCCCGCACCTGGTATCTTCCACACTTTCCCGTGCTTCATCCAGCTAAGCCGGGGAAAGTTCGTCCAGTCTTCGATGCAGCCGCTCGCGCCAGGGGGACGTCACTCAACGATCATCTGCTGACCGGTCCGGACTTACTTCAATCGTTACCAGGGGTGTTAATGCGATTCAGACAACATCCAATAGCCGTCGCCGCAGATATAGAAGAAATGTTTCTACGAATAGAAATCAACGAAGAAGATAGAGATGTCCTGCGGTTCCTGTGGCGACAACACCGGCGGGAGGGACCACCCCGCGAATATAGAATGAAGGCAGTGATCTTCGGCGCCGCCTGCTCACCGTGCATCGCTTTGTACATCAAGAACCACAACGCAGAACAACACAAGGAACAATATCCAAGAGCAGCCGACGCAATTATCCATAACCACTATATGGATGATTACCTTCAAAGTTTCCAAACGGAGGAAGAAGCTATGAAAATCACCCATGAAGTTGACACCGTACATAGGAAAGCAAAATTCCACTTAAGGAAGTGGACATAGAACAGCCCGCAACTACAAGAAAAATACAACAGCCCAAGAATAGAAGATAGGACCGTCTCCATAGATAGAGCCGACAAAGAAGAGAAAATATTAGGCCTCACATGGAGGCCCGCCACGGACACATTGGGCTTCAACTTAAATATGGCCCGAATTCCGCAAGAGATAGTCAACGGAAGTCGCACACCGACGAAGAGAGAAGCCCTCCGGACGGTCATGTCTCTCTTCGACCCACTAGGATTAGCATCACCCGTCACCGTGCAAGCGAAAGGCATTTTACAAGAAACATGGCGAATCGGCATCGGCTGGGACGAGAAATTGCCTGAGAAGTTAGCCGAAGACTGGACGAAGTGGACACAGCACTTAATCAATTTACGCCATATCAACGTGCCACGATGTCATCCGGAGCTGAGCAGCGCGTCATCCAGGGAACTGCACACATTCGTAGACGCAAGCGAGAACGCCTACGCCGCCGCCGTGTATTGGAGAGTGCAAGACAAGGACGGCAACATTCACGTGACACTCGCCGTAGCTAAGGCGCGAGTTTCACCTCTGAAGATAGTATCTATACCAAGACTCGAGTTGCAAGCCGCTGTCCTGGGTTGCCGGTTAGCACGTACGGCTACAGAAGAATACCAGATTAAACCGGACCGTCGATACTTCTGGAGCGATTCAAGAACAGTATTAGCGTGGTTAAGGGCTGGTCCACGCACATTCAAACCATTCGTGGCGCATAGAGTCGCGGAAATAGAAGAAGAAACGAAAGCGAACGAATGGAAATGGGTACCTACGCGTCACAACGTGGCCGATGACGCAACTCGAGGAGTGCCCACGGATTTCGACACGGAACACCGATGGTTCACCGGACCCCAGTTCCTATACAAGCCGCAGGAAGAATGGCCCGGGCAAGATGAGCCTGGTGGCATAACAACAGACACCGGAGAAGAACGCACGCACATGGTATACACAGGCGATAGCAACACAACAGACAGCGGCGTACTCCCGGACATCACACGCTTCACGTCATGGCTGCGACTGCTACGAGCCACAGCACGCGTGTTGCAGTTCATCGACTGGCTACGCGAAGCGGTCGAAAATAAAAAAAACACCGCCTCACAAAACGCGGTACATTATCGGCGCACAGCGCGCAATATAGAGAAGGACCCGGCGTGGAATAAGAAGACAGCTCGCAAAATAGTACGGACAGCGCCGAGGTTCGACAATAGTGAAGAAAGAAATTTCATCAAATTAACTGCGGAATATATACAGCGCGCGGAACAATTGTGGATACGGGCCGCGCAACAAGAATCGTTCAAGAACGAAATAGAAACACTCCGCGGTAAAGGGACAGTCGATAACAATAGCCGACTGAAACCACTAGCGGTGATCGAAGAAGACGGTTATATCAAGTTGAAATCAAGAATAGCAGCAGTCATCGATGTTACAGACAGCATGAAGAAACCGATAGTCCTGGATGGGAATCATCGATACACCCAGTTATACCTGGACTGGGTGCATAGAACACATCACCACGCCGGAGTCGAGTTGGTGATGAACGAAGCTCGACAGCATTATTGGATACTTCGAGCAAGACCGACAATTCGCAGCATCGTCAAGCGATGTCAACTGTGCCGACTACGACGAGCTCAACAGCATCGATCCCGCCCACCGGCGACCATCCGGTCAGCCGACTCGCCCATCACCAGAGGCCGTTCACATACACAGGCGTGGACTTCTTCGGGCCTCTTGGTGTCACCGTGGGGCGACAACACCACAAACGCTACGTCGCGTTGTTCACATGCTTGACAACGCGAGCAGTACATTTAGAGTTAACCACCTCATTGTCCACAGACTCCGCAATATCCGCACTCAGGCGGATGATGGCCCGACGAGGGAAGCCAACCGAGATCTGGTCCGACAATGGGACCAACTTCCACGGCGCAGACGCAGAGCTACGTCGCGCCGCCATAGAAGCAAGTCGCGAAGACGCGGCTAATCATCGTATACGCTGGCGGTTCATCAGCCCCAGCGCACCATTCATGGGCGGAGCGTGGGAACGTCTCGTCCGCTCCGTGAAAACAGCATTAGCCGCCACTCTGCATGAGCGGCACCCTTCGGAAGAAACATTAGTCACACTGCTGTGTGAGGCGGAATATACCGTGAATAGCCGTCCGCTCACACATGTGTCAACTGACCGGACGACGAGGAAGCCCTCACGCCTAACCACTTTCTACTGGGTGGATCGGGCAAAGTGCAAACTCCGGAAGTTTTGAAGACACCGATATCGATAGCCGGAGTCACTGGAAGAGAGCGCAGCGGCTAGCAGACCACTTCTGGAGCCGATGGCTCCGGGAGTACCTACCGGAACTTCAACACCGGCGGGAGCCCCGCGGCACGGGGCAACCTCTGCGCATCGGGGACTTAGTCCTGATCGTCGACTCCAATCTCCCGCGCAACACATGGCCGCGCGGGAGAGTAATAGCAGTGTTTCCCGGCCCAGACGGCGTCATCCGAGTGGCCGACATCCAGACCAAGAATGGCGTGCTGAGGAGGCCAACCAAACGACTCGTGGTCCTGCCAACGGGAGTTGCTGATAGTGAAGAGCGGGCTCCGGAACCAGACAAGGCTCCTGCAGCGCCCTCAACGACCGCTGCAGCGGCGGGAGAATAATGTTCCGGACCACCGCTTAAAGATTATATATAGTCATAGTTTGTAGAAATAAGTTCGATTAGATATAGCAAATTTATAAATAGTACAATTGTTACATAGTAACATCTTAAGAATAGTAGATTTGATAGGGATAAGTTTATAGAGATTTAAGTATTTTATGTTATTATTTACAAAATGCTTGACAAATAAATGATTATAATGATTGTGGTTTCAATCCCCGAAAATAAATAGGTCGGCAGATAGAAACAGAATAGAATATAGATCCCAAAATACATAGGGATCTTTTATAGTATCATTTCATTTGTAGATATGTAATAATAATTGTAATGTGCGTTGCGCGGCAGCATTCGTTCGACTGACGCGCGACCTCGCTCTCCCGCGCTATATATATATGAGGGGGAAGGGGAGCGAGGTCATATAAAAGGCGCGATCCGCGAAATCGCGAATTATTCCTAAACCGCACGTCACGCAGCACACACATCATAATAGAAATGTAAATTAAAGATGATATTGTCGTTTGATGCACAAATTGTAAGCATAAATTATAAGATTGATAAAATATAATAAAAATTGTATAAAGGGGTGAGGAGAATAGGGCGGCCAAAGGTCCGCTGGCTAGTAGCCAAAAATCGTATATAAGTAGCGTCCAAAAGCGCTACAAATCATAGCGAAATGGACTTCTGAATAGCGAATTCGACCTCTGAATAGCGAAATTGATCTCCGGATAGCGAAATCGACCTGAAAAGGAATCAACCACTGAAGAAATTCTCCTCGCCTCTGCATTCTGAACCACAGAACCGTTTTCTCATTTACTGCCCGTCCACCATCGCCATCGTCAAGCCAAAGCCATAGTCGTCACAACCCTCTTCACGCATCGTGTCATCGCATCGTGTCACCGTCGCATCATCATCGCTTAAACGTCCTTCTCAGGACGAATCATCGTGGTGCCTATAAAGAGGCACCTGGTCCTTCACCCGCAACGCGCCCGCGGCGTTGATTGAGGCCCTTCAGGTAGGGAGTGCTTTGAAAAGGGCACTCTCTCACCTCGAGGAGGATAGATTGACGTCCGGGCGTACCAGCGACTCGGTGCCTGCCGACGCGCCTTCCGACTCCCGGGGGCAGCGGCCAGCACAAAGACCGAGACATGCAACGGTTTCTATGGAGAGGAGATCGACGCCAGGGCCCAGCTGTCGAATATAGGATGAAGAGCGTCATCTTCGGGGCCACTTCGTCACCATGCACGGCGATATACGTGAAGAACAAGAACGCCGAACTACATAAAGAAGAGTTCCCGGAGGCGGCTGCAGCGGTGGTTGTCAATCACTATGTTGACGACTACCTCGCTAGCTTCGACACTGAAGAGCAAGCCGTACGAGTCTCAAGCGAGGTCGCCTACATCCACAGCCGGGCGAACTACTATCTTCAGCGCTGGGCATCGAACTCGCGCCATGTACGAGAAGAGTTCTCACATAGAAATGAAGAGAACATGGTGCAACTCGACGCTGAGAAGATACTGGGAATGGTGTGGCGGCCTGAGGAAGACAGTCTCGGGTTCAACTTCAACGGGAACAAACTTCCGTTACACATCATACGAGGCGAACGCACCCCAACGAAGAGAGAAGCCCTCCGCGCCGTTATGTCGCTGTTCGACCCATTGGGCCTGGCCACACCCGTCACAATACAAGCCAAGAAGATATTACAAGAAACGTAGGCGCACGGGTATCGGCTGGGACACCGAACTGCAAGAACGGAAGCAGCAGCGTGGCGGAGCTGGATATCGCACGCACAGCAGTTACCCCACTTGGTAATACCACGGTGTTACCCCGGTGTGGCGACGGCACATACGACGAGCTTCACACATTCGTCGACGCGAGCTCAGATGCATACGCCTGTGTCGTATACTGGCGAGGTGCTGTTCAGGAACAAACCAAAGCCAGA